>NC_135784.1:261299427-261599427 GCF_051106095.1 Pogona vitticeps
CAGCACACTAAAGGTACACTTCGATTTTGATTTTTGCTGGGCCATCAGTGGTCTAACAAAAATGAACAAAAATGTCAGCAGACATGAGTGATGACCTGCAAGCCTTCTTACAATTCCTTGGCGGATTCAATGGATTTTCTTTCTGATGAGAGGAGTTATGCTTGGTTGCTGAGTTCCAAGTTCACGCTGATGCAGTGGTGTCATTGGCATATGGCATTTACATCAGAGGCTGATAGTATGCCGGCCAGTGGCCAAGGGAATGGAGTGGCTCCAAAATCACCTGTGACCTCACATTTTCGGAATTCATCTGATCCCTATATCCTCCCATTGAGATCACACAAGTCTATGAGACCAGTGAGAACCTTTACGCTGAACTGTTTGCAGTATAAGATTGTTTTCCAGGCCCGTCATGTGTCTGATGTAAAGAATGAGTTAGCTAATGCTCTGTCCCATCACCTGATCGACTGTTACTGTAGAGGCCGATGGAGTGTCGGCCAGTGGCTGAAGGAATGGAGCGGCTCCGAAGTCACCCATGACTTCACATTTTCAGAATATTTCCAAACCTTGGGGCCTTATGACTCTGGGTTGATGTTGTGGCCAGTTCAGTAGTCACCTTTGGCTATGTCTAGGTATGTGGTGCATACCCTCACATTGAGATCACAGAAGGTTATGAGATTGGTGAGAATATTTATGCTGTACTGTTTGAAGTATGATATTGTGTTCCAGGCCTGTCATGTGCCTGGTGTAAAGAATGATTTGGCTGATGCCCTGTCCCGTCACCAGATCAACTGGTTTAAGGCATGGCCTTGGAAGCTCAAGCTTGTCTGGAGACATTGCTTCATGAGGTATGGAGCATGGAAGGTCTGAAGACGACAGAGCAATCAGTTTAGCGATTGCTCCCAGTACTAGACACAGCTATGCAGCTGCAGGTGAGGAATTTTTGCCCTTTGCAGCTGAGAAGGCAGGGGTAGACCATGGCCTATACCAGTTGACTGTTTGCAACAGTATGGAGATCACCTCTATCAAATGGCTCCCCTCACCATTCGGGGGAAGACTCACTTTCTTTGCCAAGACACTTTGCCAAGGTTGTCTGGATCCTGCCAGTGATTTTGGAGTTAGAAAAGGATTGAGTGTTGGAACAAAGAAATGAGTAGGTAATGATGATAAGAGAATTCCAGTGTCCCCCAAATTTCTGGTTTGTCTAGGTAGAGATTGGGACACAGTGTGTACTGTTCAGTCTGAAGACAAATTTAGGGTTGCCACCCTTTGTGCAATTTTGGGGGGTCTTTTGAATTAGTAAACTGGTAAGGATACCCAAGGTGGATAATTCAAGGAAGACAATCCAGAGGGATGATTTATTGGTCTCCAAAGACAAAGTATTGTTCTATTCTCCACTGATCCAAGACCATCAATCTGGAAGGGGCAAGTTCTAAGATTAGGAATTGGTTCTGTAAAGAACTTTGCCTGGTTAGGGTCATTTTTGAATTTGTATAAGTAAGAGGTGATAAAGTTGTGGCCCAAGTTTTAATCCAACAATCTGTGTGTCACCTCTTTATTTCCGGGTTCGGAGAGGGGGAGATCCTACAGGGAACTTGAGAAGGTTAAGGTGTGGAGAAGAAGCCTAACTGCTCATTGTTTCATGATTTCTGGGATTTGGCCTGAGGCAGGAATGGGAACCTAAATTGTGAAGAGAATGCATCAGAGAGAATTGTAAATAGCTAGTATACCTGAGGGACACCACTAGGTTAGAACAGGGTTTAATGCGATCAGGCTTCATGATGCAAACTGTCCATCCTTTCAGTAGAAGAGCTTTCCCCATGCTGATCCTGCACAGTACATGAGTGCCATGTTCTTTGAGTACAGTTTTATCCCATTTAATCCCTTTTATTAAATTCTGTTATTTTAACCAATTGCCTCTGTGCTTGGTAAAAACTAACTTGAAATAGTGTAATGATTTAAATGTTATTTAACTGCTAGGAACAAAACTAGCTTTCAAGCTGAATTGAAAAAAATACTATTGGTAGATCCTTAATGTTGACAAGTTGATCAGTGTGCACAGCAATGTTTGTAAGCATATCTGGAATAAATTCCAATTTGTAAACTGAATCAGAAGTCTGAAATGACTTTTAGTTAGATGGACAATAGGTTAGTGGGCTCCAGGTTTCAGACTTCAGTACAATTTTCAAGGCAATCTTTTAATATCAAACATTATATGAATATGAAAAATTACTGCACACAGAACAGTAAGTGTTGCATAACTGTGTAAGGTTCTGCATTTGTCATCAAGACCAGCTTTTGTTTCCACAAAATGTTGTTTTGCTTATTATTTAGGAAGAAAGTGGCAATATTATACCCAATGAAGGATCTGGTATTTATTTCTATGAGAAAGGCATAATGGATTCTGAAACAATTATTTTGATGTAGCAGGAAAATTAGCAGTAGTTTAGATAAAATATGAACCGACTGAGATTGTGAAAAAATATATAAACTTTCCTCTAAAAGAAGAAGGATTATAATTTTTTATGTTTACTAAACGTTTAAACACCACTTGTGTCTCATAATGGAAGATCTAGTACTCCCACAATCACTATAAATAATTTTTAAATCATATATGTTGGCTCTTGTGTATCATGCAAATACTGTATATATTTTAGCAAAATCACCAAAAAGTTTTTCTCACAAATTTTCATAAATGTTTCTTTTTTTAAAAAACCAACACCTCGCTTTTCATATAGCCAGAGTTGGAAATAACTAATTATACTTAACAAATAAGTCTTCTCTATTAAATTTTAATAGATAAAAATAAAAAATAGCAGTCATAAGATCGAATCCGCATGACGGAGTGAGCTCCCGTCGCTTATCCCAGCTCCTGCCAACCTAGTTGTTCGAAAGCATGTAAATGCAAGTAGATAAATAGGTACCACCTCGGTGGGAAGGTAATGGCTTTCCATGTCTAGTCGCGCTGGCCACGTGACCACGGAAACTGTCTACGGGCAAATGCTGGCTCTACAGCTTTGAAATGGGGATGAGCACCACTTCCTAGAGTCGGACATGACTGGACTAAATGTCAAAGGGAACCTTTTTATTAAATTTTAAACAAGAGCCAATAGGCAATACTTTTGTGAATTAACTTAATTAATTCCAGACTACAGTATTTTAATATTCACTTACAGCTGCAATAGTTCTGGCTGATCAATTTTGATCTGTCACCAGCACTGGATGTGCAGAAAGATGTCACCACCAGGAGAAGGGAAAGGGAAACGATCTCAGAAAAAGCAGCAGTGGAGAAGGGTTGTTTTGTTTTAAATTCCCTGACTCCAACATGAAACTGAGACATGTGCAAGGGAATAGCCAGAAGAAGGGTAAGGCACTGAGTAAGAGAGAGGGGGATTGTCAGGGCTGCCTTTGATCTCCTTAATTCGATAATGGTAGGAGGAGTTATGGGTCAGAATGCCAAGAGCCTAAGTCAGAACAGTGATGATAGAGTCATAGAATTATAGAATAATGAAGTTGGAAGGGGCCTATAAGGCCATCCAGTCCAACCCCCTGCTCAATGCAGGAATACAAATCAAAGAATATCTGCCATTTTCTTGAATGCCTCCAGTGTTGGAGCACTCACCAGCAATCAAGGTAATTGATTCCATTGCCATACTGCTCCAACAGTTAGGAAGCTTTTCCTGATATTCAATTGAAATCTGGCTTCCTGTAACTTTAGCCCATTGTTGTGTGTCCTGCACTCTGGGAAGACTGAGAGCAGATCCTGCCCCTGCTCTGAATGACAAACTTTCAAGTATTTGAAAAGTGCTGTCATATATTCCCTCACTCTTCTTTTTCTCAAAGCTAAACATGCTGAGTTCTTTCAGTCTTTCCTCATTGGGCTTGGTTTCCAGCCCCCTGATCATCCTTGTTGCCCTCCTCTGAACTTGTTCCAATTTTTCAGCATCTTTCTTGAACTGTGGTGTCAAGATGAGGCCTAAGCAGTGCTGAATGGAAGGGAACTAGTACCACGTAGGATTTGGAGGCTACACTTTTGCTAGCACAGCCTCAAATACAATTTACCTTTTTTGTACCCACATCACACTGTTGGCTCATATTCATCTTAAGATCTATAACGACTCCAAGGTCCTTCTCACTCGTAGTATTGCTGAGCCTGGTACCCCCCATCTTGCAACTGTGTTTGGTTTCTTTTTCCTAGATGCAGTACTTTGCATTTACTGTATCCCTGTTGAATTTCATTCTGTTGTTTTGAGCCAAATGCTCAAGACTATCTAGATAATTTTGAATTTTGTTTCTGTCTTCCAGGGTATTAGATAGTCCAACCAATTTTGTGTCATCGACAAATTCAATTAGCATTCTCTGCACCCCACAGGTTTTGAATAAGTTAGCACTCAGCTTTGACAACCAGTCCAACACAAGGGAGATAAGAATTTCTCCTTCTCTTCCTCTCCCCACATATAATGACATTGGATTTCCACTTTTAACCATGTTTAATTCTGACTGGTTGGAAACACACAAGATGTAGCTATGCATTGCGTGATCATACATAGAGGAACAGTACAAATACATATCCTTACCCTGAAAAAAGTACAACCTTAACTTGGTGAAACATGTAGAAAGACAGGGATTGTGGTTGTGTGTTGATAATATCTTGACCTCTCAGATACAGTTTTATTCTTTTCCTAAAGTTCTCAGAGCTGTCCTATTTTTCTAGCTGTAAGGGAAAATAAAAGGTGTGACCCCAGACTGATGGAGAGGATCTCCAACAGTAGTGGAATGTCTGTCCTGATGACCCTTACTGTTTTTGCAGAAAACTCCAAAAGTGTATTGCAGTGTATTCTAGCAGGATGCCACCAAATGAGGCATTCTGGAGGTGGACAGAGGAAAATTTGGATCTGAGGCCTCTCCAGTCTTATTCCCCCAAGGATCAGGGCTTCACAACTATTCAAATCTAAAGTTGGCATTGCTGTTTTTCTTCTGTTGAATTCAATGAGAAAAATTCATTCATTATTTATTTAACTAAAGGAAGAGCCTTGTGGTGCAGTGGTTGAACTGCAGTACTGCAGCCCAAACTCTGATCATGACCTGGGTTCAATCCCAGGTAGTCGGCTCGAGGTTCGCTCAGCTTTCCATCCTTCCAAAGTCAGTAAATTGAGTACCCCAGTTTGAGGGGGGGCATTGTGTAGTCTGAATAATTAAATGCTAAACAATCCAAAGAGAGTTTTAAGTACAGCACCATGGAGCAGTATATAAATAGCACACCTTTATTTATTTTGAATATTTATATGTCGCCTTTCTCCTAATAGATCCAAGACAGCTTGCTGTATTAAAAAAAAACAACAACCAAAGTTAAAAGCTATTTTTTAAAAATTATATATATACAGATATCATATTTTATTTATTTATTTATTTATTTATTTATTTATTTATTATTTATTTATTTATTTATTATTTCTTTCTTTCTTTCTTTCTTTCTTTCTTTCTTTATTTATTTATTTATTTATTTATTTATTTATTTATTTATTTATACCCCGCCCCTCTAGACCATGTCTACTCAGGGCGGCTTACAGCATAAAATAGATCAATATAAAAAATGTAAAAATAGAATTACAATATTAATTAAGGCAATTAATTTAAGAAAGGAGTACCAAGATGGGATAGAATAAGAAAAGAGGAGGAGAAAAAAAAAGACTTAGCTGACTGGAGGGAAGGCCTGCTTAAATAGCCAAGTTTTTAACTGGCTTTTAAAACTCCCAAGTAAGAGTAATATTAAAAACACAAGTTAAGAAAAAGAATAAAATAATCTGGTTGTTGTGGGTTTTTCAGGCTCTTTGGCCCGAAAAACCCACAACCATTCAATACCGGCCGTGAAAGCCTTCGCAAATATAATAAAATAATCTGTTTAAAACATTAGTTCCCAGCTTTAGGTCCCTGGATGTTCTTGGACTGCATCTTGGAGAAGCCTTTGCCAGCACAGAGAGTGGTGAAGGCTTCTGGAAATTGCAGTCCAAGAACATCTGGGTTACCTGAAGTTGGGAACCACTGTTTAAAAAAACCATCCTGGTGTTTGGCATGATGTTTTATTATTCTACTTAGGATTTCAGGACTAATCATTATTTATTTATTTATTTATTTATTTATTTATTTATACATACATACCCCGCCTATCTGGTCAATACGACCATTGTGTACTCATTAATAGTGCAGTGATTCTCTTCTAGACTTTGAGAAATTCACTACTTTTAAATGATAACTCCCAAAATCCCCCAGTCAGGATGACTGCATCCAGTGGTACCAAAAGGAACCATAAGGTCATTAAAGGAGATCATCAACGCCTTTTCTTCCAGTCAATTAACAGTAAATAGCATAAAAGATTCTCTAGAAACAGATTAAAAAGGGTCTAACACAAGAGTAATGGAAGTTCAGAAGTGCTGAGCACCATTAACGAAGGCAGTTCCTTACAGCATCTGCAAATGGCATTGCGCATAAATAGAGGTCAGGATTCGAGTTGGCATTTGCCTTATTTTATAGTGAGTGGCCCTCTGTTTGAAACTATTCTGTATTTGAAGCCCTGTCTACTTCAAATGCTACTAAAAGATAAATTAGCATGAAAAGGGAGAGCAGAAACTTTGAAGTTGCCTAATAGGATGTGGTCAGCAGACTGGACAGTCCTCCTCACTATGGCAGGATATAACGTACTTCTACTTAAATTGTAACAATGATTTTTAAATTTGCTTCTGCATGTAAACATAATGTAAATCTGCCTTCTGATTTGCTTTCTGGCATAGATCTATCACTTCAACTATGAAGTAGTAGATGCCGTAATGGAAGTGGAAAGCCATGGGCCTCACTAGACGAAGCACTGATTCCATACCTAGAAGCAATGCCTTGTTAAGAAGAAAAATGTTTCTTCTAACACGAACTTTGGTCAAACATCAACCTGTTTTGTTCTGTAGCTGGTTAATTGGAAGATAGCAAATCTCTGCACATCTGATGTCACAGGCACATGACATTGAAATATTTGCATGCATAGAAGGATTACATCATTAGACAAAGGACACACACATTTGCTTTAACATGTGGTTTGATGCCCCTCAACAGAATCCTTGGGAAGAATAAATGAACTGATGTTTCTTAATGGAGTAGAGGCTTGCCAAGATGAATGACCAGCAGGGTCAATGACACCATCTTTCCTTCCCCTTCTCTGACTTCACCATTCCCTCTGAACTGGGTCTCATGGGGAGAGATAGATTTACTCACCAAATACATTGTTCCAGACTTCTGTGATGCAAAGTAATCAGGGTAGCTTCATGACCTGGACAGACAATGAAGACTTATCAATTTTATGATTTTCTAATGTTTTCTTAGTGGGGATGAACATTGTTAGAGCTGGCTGGGATATGCAAGAATTTCAAAATTTGCAGAATTCCAGTACTGCAGAAAGTGAAAATGGAAGATATGCCCATCAGCTCTGTGTTTTCAAGTTCTCCTTGGCTATGTGGCTGTGGGCACTATCATGAGGAGTACCTGCATAAATTTGCCATTACATCCCTGCAGCCAACAGATAGAGTTAAATACTGTTACAAATAATACTGGAATCCAGAGAAGCAGATATTGGGCAAGCTTGTGGGTTTTTCACGAATAATATAATTTCATTAGGTTTTTTGTCCCTTTTGAGACTTTCACAAAAAACATGTAGTAAAGATACTATCAGGGTTTCAGCTTCCTCCAGCATTGTCTGCTGCATCGTTGTCATCATAGTTGCCATTGTCATCATCAACATCACAGTAATTATCATAATCTCTTGGTTTATCAGTAGCAATTAATATCAAGAGAATATTACCAGTTTGTATAGCCTCACATTATGCATATAGTTACTTTAATTGCTACTTGTAGGGGAAAAACAATCTTTACAATATTTCAGTACTTAGATATAAGGACATGACTTCTTATTATCTTTATTGCTCAATCACTATAGTTATAAGCTAAGTACAGCTTTTAAAGAGAGCTGAAATGAGATCTTCAGTTCAAATAATGATTTGTCTTTCCATAATTTAGATTTACAGGATGCTGTATGGGAAATATGGTGGACTGGACAATTTGACAAGGAAAGGGAAAAAAAACACATTAGAGTGTCCTGCTGTTATTTGGCTTTTGAAAGGAATGGTGTCTAGAAATGAAACATTAACTTTTTGGTCCATTTATTTGGTAGATTTATTATAATATGCAAAAACACTTCTTTTAAAACAGACACTGGCATTCCAAGAGCTCAGCTTCTTTCTGGCAAAACACTCTACTTAGCATAGCTTTATGAGGACAAGAAATGCTAGCACAGCATGGGATAGTAATTCCTCTAAATGCAGGTTAAAATATGTTAATAATTGCAAATGCTATTCTACTATTAGTGCATCTACAGAATTATGTTCTGCATTTATATAGAATAATTAGAAGATGTTTATAACTAAAAACCAAATGTGGGGATTTTTTTTTCCTGAAGAGTAAGGTCAACCATGAATAGAGTTTGCTGTCTTAATTCCAAATTTTAATTGAACACAAAATAATATTAAGGACTCCGGAGCAATTATTGTGCTGCATTGTCTCACTTGGCACACAAATTAGTAGAAATAGCATTGGATGAATAATGACAGGCAATTATGTCTATTGTTTAGCTTAGGAATAAAATAAAACAAGAGAACAGAAGTCTCTTTAAAGTTGTAACGGTGAGATTTTTCCTGTCATTTTTTGTGTTTGTTTTTCAGTTTTTTGCTATGGAGACATGTCTGTGATTTGGTTCAAATGAGGTCACAAAGTTCACATATGAGATGGATCACCAATGAAACACACAGTGGTTAGTCACAACTAGAGTGAGCCCACTGAAACAAGGGAATTTATGGAGAAGTTGAGTCACCAAATCCCCACTGATTCAATGGTTTCAACGTACAGTGGAACCTCAACTTACAAACTTAATCCATATTGGAATGGTGTTCGTAAGTTGAAATGTTTGTAAGTCGAAGCACCATTTCCCATAGGAATACAGGGGAATGGGATTAATCCATTCCAGCATTTCAAAAAAATACAAAAATAAAAATAAAAGTAAACAGAGCAAGTCCCATGCTGGGATTGCCAAAAAAAAAATAAATTAAAAAATCCAAAAACAAAGCAACACAGCACAGAAACATAACCTCCCAGTCCAAACCCACCCTCCAAAAACCCACCCAGAACAGTTTTTTAAAATGGAAAAAACAGCACCTTACCAGTCCTCAGCCTCCCGGGCTTCCAGCAGGAGGCTTGAGCCTGGCTGGGGTGCTTTGGCCTCTCAGCTCACCTTCCACTTGCTCCGCACCACGCTCCATGGGCCAATGGCAGGAAATTCAAATGGCGGAGGGCCACGAGGAGTGAGCAGGAGGCAAACAGGGAGGTGAGCAGCCAAAGAAACCCGGCCAGCTCAAGCCTCCCAGTGCTGGGCAACTGCTGCCTCCGCCACCCCCACCGCTGCTGCCACAGCACTCAGGGGGCTCAAGCCTCCCGGCTCTGGGTCACCCCCACCACATCCCTTTCCCTAATTGTTGGAGTGAAAGAACTACAAAGAAGCAGCCTCTTCGCCACCAACAGTTAGTAAATTTAAATTTCCTGCTCTTTCCCGCTGCCTTTTTGTGTTCGTAAGTGGAAGCTCCGTTCGCAAGTCGAAGCAAAATTTTGCAAACGGAGCGGTTCGTAAGTCACGATGTTCGTAGGTAGGGATGTTCATAAGTCGAGGTTCCACTGTACTACTGAATTTCAGCCAGTATGTACTCCCGTATACTAGTATGTACTCCTGTATATATCTATACTAGAAAGCTGTATTTCAGGATAGTTTTCAATGAACCTTCTCACATCTATGCCAACTCAAGCTTTTGGCAAGGACATTCTGCTAGGGAAAAGACCAAAAACTGTCAGCTGTGGACACTGGGCCTTCAAAAGGACTGTAAAGATGGGGACAGAGGCATGGAGGTCCTTGTCAGCAGGCTGTCTTATCTTTCTCCAGGGTCTAATGAGTTTCCCACCACCAACTCCCTTGTAGTTCTGGGAGAAACTCAATTGGAGTGTGACTCCCCACAAGAACCGCAAGCCCCAAAAGATCAAGAAGATGAGAAGGATGGAATGCTTATGAAAATGCCAAAGGAGGCTGCACAAGAAAAAAAGCCTGAGAACTTCAAAAAGCCCAGGAAATGAAAAAAGCTTGGAAAAAGTCCTGTGAGGAATGGGAACTATAAAAGAGAGCTTGGAGGCTAGAGAGGAGGAGGAAATGAGGAGAGGGGATGATGCATAAAGCTGTTCAGGCAGGGTACTTGCCCGAGGAAGCAAAAGAGGAAGAAAGAGAGTGGGAAGAGCATGAAACCTTGGGTGATGCTACAGAAGACTCAGGGGAAGAAGCATACCATTTAGATACTAAGATTCCAGAGGAACTTGACCCCCAGAGGACTTGGAATATATACATATATAAGGAAGACCCATGGATTGGGCTGTTAGTCCAGCTTAGGGTGTCTAAAGAGGAGGCAGAGAGACACTGAAACCGCAAACACCACCACTCAGCTAGCCTACTAGGGTGAAAGGGAAAGACATCACCAAGCCCAAGAGAGATCTACTGGAGAAATCATGGCATCCCCAGACAGCTCCTGCCAGAAGACAAGGCAGAGCTCATCAGGTACAGCCATCGGTGACCAGAAGGAGTGTAGGAGATAAGGATCAGCAAGCTTGTTCCCAGTGTCATCCTTATAAGCCATCTTTGCCATGCTGCTCCTTGTATACGCTAACCAAGAGGTTCCCACTGTCAAATCCAAAATTAAACTCACAGTTGGGGGGGGGGGAAGGACATTGCCTGGGACACCACAACTACAATTAAGTGCTCAGAACGGTGTAACCTAGCAGTGAAGGGAACCACTTTGGGGCAGTTTGATGTTGTTAATGAACCCCTGTCTAGTTTAATAAACCCTGTTCTGTCACAAACTCCTTCATCCTCATATATAGAACAGAGAAAGGAAGAAGGCAACTCTATCAACTGGACTGTGGTCAGTGGGGCTCACAGCAACTTTATTGTATTTAATGATAGCCACAATCTTTGGACTGTATCCATCACTGATAAATGTCAAAATGTGAAACCCCCAAAGTTATGGTGAAATCCAAACTTTGAACTTCAAAACTTTAATGTTTGGCATTTTATTTCCTTTCCCTTCATAGGATGGGCCTAGCAGTAAAGGTAATGACATCTACAAATAAGAGCCACAGCATTTATGTATGGTTGAAGGCAGGTTTCTAGTCATATGACGGTGCAAGTACATCAGTGCAAAGGTAAAGATCTATTGCACCCAGCATCCTTTTTCTTACAGTCCTCATGAGCAGGTCTTGAAGAAAATAGCCCTTTTTGCACTCTTGTTCCCCAGTAGTTGAATCTGAAGGCAGCAATATGTTGTATGTGTGCTTCTTTCAGGGCTGGTTCAAGATATTTTGCTGTTTGAGACAAAAGACTTCCATGCCATGTTTCTCTACTCCATGCATGTGACCTTGACTGAAATGACGCAGCTTTCTTCAGCATTAGTAAGTAGGCAGCATCTTCACCACCATGTCTGTTGGCAGCATGTTAATTTATATGGTGAGGATACGGCTCTGTTCCAATAGAAGGAAAAAAGTGGGAGGCACAAGAAGAATAGCAAGAGAGTTCTTAGGATTGCCACGTGAGGTAGTCCCCTAATTCCACCCAATGGTATGGCCAGTCTGGGTTTTCCCCTTCTGGTACTGTCTGCTCCATTTTGAACTGTCTCATCCTAGTGTTTTCAGTCACTCATTCATAGGGTCACTATGACCCTAAGGAGACCACTCATTCATTCATACAGTTGCCATATGTCAGAGGCAATTCGACAGCATGTAACAACAACAACATTGTCTGCTCCAGTGTGTCTTGGCTATAACAATGGAGTATTCAGATACATTCTGTTTCTAGGTTCTAGTCATTCATGTCAGGTGTACTGAAGAAGAGATGCCACCCACTAGGAGTCAAATTTACATGCTCTGATGAAAAAGATCTGTCTTGTTATGAGTGGTTGAGTGCTGCTTTGCAATGCAAGTGATTTAACCACCTACATGTATAAAGTTAAGAAGGATTGCGAGACAGTTACTGTACAAACTGGCAAAATAACTGAAAAAAATGAGGAGACAGCCAAGAGAATGACCCCTCACTCCAATGTTACAGCCAAACCCTGTTCACATCCCAATGTGTCCATTGTCTCCAGCTAAGTATACAATTGGCTTTGTATTAAATATTCAAGGCTTTCTTTTTAGTTAATGTGAAATAATTGAACCTCTCTGACTAATTAAGGCAGAACACTTCAATGCTTGGTCACCAAACCTCTTCCCCTATTAATGAGAGTCACGGCTGAAAAGAGATCTGCATTTATGCTTTAAAGTTATCCAGAGGGCTTGAGTTCACCCGGAGAGGCAGCCACATGTTATGGAGTTCAGCCCTTGAAAAAGATCAATTTATTGTGCCGTGAGATTAACACCAGTTCCTGACTTGGCTGAACAAAGCATTATTTTGGCTTTAGTGATGTTAGGAAACATAATATTTTGATATAATTTCTGTGAATGTTCCCTTCCTTGTGTTCCATGGAACAATCTGTGTATGAACATGCTCCAAATGGAGCATCTGCAGTTCAAATTCCAGGATAAATATAGCAGATTAATATGCAACAAGCAGGTCTAGATTCTAAACCTTGTTTCTGCTTCAATTTATTTCCAAACAATGTACTATGTGGCACAAGACAGCAAAGATATGAAAAGGGTTTTGCACCATCTTTAGAAAAGAGTGTTCAAATCAAGTGAGAAAGGAATGTTTGTACATTGCATTACTAACTGTTCATTTAATATACCATTATTATTATTATTATTATTATTATTATTATTATTATTATTATTATTATTATTATTATTATTATTATTATTATTATTATTATTATTATTATTATTATTATTATTATTATTATTATTATTGATTGTTGTGGGTTTTTCAGGCTCTTTGGCCATGTTCTGAACGTTGTCCTTCCTAATGTTCCGCCAGTCTCTGTGGCCGGCATCTTCAGAGGACAGCACCAGACACCAGAGCACAGAGTGCTGTCCTTTGAAGATGCTGGCCACAGAGACTGGCGAAACGTTAGGAAGAACAACCTTCAGAACACGGCCAAAGAGCCCAAGAAACCCACAACAACCATTAGATCCCAGCTGTGAAAGCCTTCATTATTATTATTATTATTATTATTATTATTATTATTATTATTATTATTATTATTATTATTATTATTATTATTATTATTATTGTTGTTGTTGTTGTTGTTGTTGTTGTTGTTGTTGTTGTTGTTGTTGTTGTTGTTGTTGTTGTTTGTTTGTTTGTTTGTTTGTTTGTTTGTTTGTTTGTTTGTTTGTTTGTTTGTTTGTTTGTTTGTTTGTTAACTTCTGTAAACTGCCCAGAATAGCGCATGGCACTAATGGTGTATATATAAATTTAGGAACTATATCGATAAAATAAATTATCCGATCAGACACAGGGTGATTCAAGAAGCCCTCATTTGTGCTTAAGTTGGTCAGACCAGGTATGTTGGCAGATCTTTGGGTCTGAGTCCCAAGTCTGAGTCTGAGTCTTTGGTATCAAGTATGAGTCTTGGGTACCAAATTCCAAGCCCCAAGTTTGAGTCCCAATGAAAAACAAGGTTTTTTCCCCCAGAGAAAAGGGAGGGGTGGGTGGGTTCCAAGTCATGTGTAAAGTCTGAGTGGTTGGGGGGGGGAGCCAAACTGAGTCACAACTTGACTTAAGTACGACTTGACAGCAAGTCCCACAATTCAGGTCCCCATACCTGATACAGACCCCTACAAATTAATAAACCTGGCTTCAGGAATTGTATGGTTAAAAATATTGAAATTTAAAAAAAAAACACTTGGCATAGCAGGAACTGAACAGGGAAAAATATAACTTGTAAACACTACAGAAAGACTACGAATGAGATAGTTAATTGTGATTTACAATTACAATTAAATAGAAATAAAATAAAAATATGAAATACCTGTTGCCCTATCCACTTATAGGTCTGGTGCCATTGATGGCTTGGCAGGCCTTGGCAAGTTACATTTTAAAAAGAACTCATCACAGTACTCATTGCTTTTTAGCAGTCACATTGCTATTATCATTAGCATTGTTAACTTGTCACATTGTATATTAATGCATTGCATTGTCATTGGCAATGGGTGAGAAATATACTCTCTGGTTTTGTCTGTTAGCAGATTCTGATATTACACTTTAGAAATTGTATGTGTAAAAATACAAGGACCAAAACCGAAGAATACTTCCCTTGACACTTAGTATAAGAAACTGACATAGCTCCTGATACGGCTTCCCAGTAGATCTCTAAAATACCTTAAATTACTTCCTGTGATCAGATACAGTTGACGATTTCTGCCTTTATCTTTGTGTTCATTATTGCATAGGACTGGTCACAGGGGTAGCCTATACCAAGAACTACTTTTATTTTATTTATTTATTTATTTATTTAATTTATATGCCGCCCACTCTACCCAGAGGTCTCTGGGCGGCTTACAATAATCTTCTCACCCATTCCATGTTTCCTCAATGCCTGAAGTATAGAGTAGGTGCCTATGCAGACTTCCTCAGTGTTGGAACTTCTTTGTAAGGTGTTTGCAAGGCTCTGCGCGACTGTAACGACAAACTAAAATGCTGTTCTGTAACATAGGCCTTGTTCAGAAAGGAGGCTCCCAGCTAGAAGTGGGTGAACTTCCTTTCTGTGCAAGAAGTTAGGGCAGAGCTAGGCCTACGCTAGGCCTTGAAGCCTTTCCTGCTAGACCTTTTCTCCAGGTGAACCCCACTGAGATGTATGTAGATGTGTCTGTCAGGAACACCCATAATGGAGAATTATGGGCTTTGTAGGCCAAAATACATTTTAAAAAATGATGCTATTGGTAGTTATGGGAAGTATAAAAGCAACAGCTTGGGCACTGTTTTAGTAATTTTAAGAGAGAAATTTTTGCTGATGTTTCAGAAAAGAACAGATTGTAGTTTCATATGTTGGTGTTCTGTTAAAATTCTTCTAGTCATCTATTGCTGAATTGCATTTACCCTTATTTATTTTGTATTCCTAAATCTAGCTATCATTTCTAGTTATTTTAAAAAACATTTATATGGGCTGCTTCATTGGCTAATTTAGACAAAAACATTTTTATTGGCTCTCATAATAATTTTTCAAAGCAATTCCACTGTAGTTAGTAATGATGATCAAAGAAGTTTTCTTCATGTTTATTGTCAATGAACCGTTGACTCGTAGCTTGTCTTTCCAAAAGCATTTTGTAGAAGAGAAATATATTTTCAGATTTTGCTTATTTCTCTTGGAGGATTTTCCCTCCTGTTCTCTTTTCTCCTTACTGACTTTCTTTACAGGATGAGGGCATTCAAGGTTTCTTATCAGCTGCCTTTTAAACATTATGAGCCAAACAGCATCTTAAAAGCCTTCATCAGCATTAGAAGCAATAAACGGTTACAGCTTCTTATGGAAAGATCTACGAGGGATAGCTTGCAATGGAGACAGAATTTTTTGTTACAGATGCATAAAGCACAGTTGGGAGTGTCAGCTATCTGTGTTATTAGAATGAGTTGTGCGTTTCTCCGCACTATGAACCTGAAATGGGAAATGAACTGAAAAGAAAAAGAGTAATATTGTTGATTAATTCATGCCCTGAAGGTGCTGTGCAAAGATAGTTATTGGGACAAAGCCCCATAAGAAATAAGGAAGTAAATAAATGCTCCTCTAGACAATTGCAAGGATCCAGTATTGTGGGGAAAGCAAGTTCCCAATCTGGTGGAGAATATAGTCTCCAAGAGGGGTAGGTAATTTGTGGCCCTTCAAATGTTGTTAGACAACAATTCCCCTCCCTTCTCACCATTTGATATGCAGGCCAGGGAGTTGCAGTCGAAGAATGCCTAGAACAAGACCTGTTCTGTATCCTAAGTTTCCAAGCTTGAAACCCAGGTCCAGGTCTAGCTAGACTATGCAGCTTGCTATTTACCATGCCTAATGCCTGTCAATATGTAGTATGCGCCCAATCCATTTGATTTTCCCCCCTCCTTTTCTTTTAAAATATTTCCAGGCAAGCAGGAAAATAGGAGCACCTGGTGGACTTACACAGATGACTGATGCTTTGATTGGAAACACCCTTGGAGAAATGTTTGATTGGATACCATCTACTGTCGGTGGCCTGTGAGTATGCAGACATTGTTTCAGTCCTATCAGCTTGCAAAAGCATGGCCAGTGGCCAAGAATTATGCAAATTTTGTCCAGTAAGCTATTTTGGAAACCACAAGAGGCATGAAAAGCATCTGCTGTGACAATTAGATGTCCATCAGCATGTAAACTCTTCCCTCTTCTAATGGCAGGCTACATGTATAGCCTGTATAGATAAGCTGAGGCAGGCTTAACACAATGTGGCTTTCTTTTCTTTAGCTACTCCTTGAGGAGACATGTATGAATATTTGTTCCCCCTCCTCTTTATCATAGAATATTTGCTGCTTAGTTTAAGATATTACACATGATTCCAGGTAAGGCCTTTACTGTTCAATTGCCATGCTTTGCATTTGCTTGTATACATTCAGAGGATTTGTTTGTTTGTTTGTTTTGCTTGCTTGCTTAAATATTTATATCTCACCTTTCTCTTCAGTGAGAACCAAGGCGACTTACAGTATTAAAAACTTGAAGAAGCTCCCTTTTTGTCTTCCACCTCCATCCCTCTCATGACTTCCCATTGCTTTTTCCTTATTTTGTTTTGGGCTGTTTTTCACCTTGAAAAAAAATCAGCTATGGAAGAAAAAAGTACAAAAGCTACACAATATCTTTTGGTTGGTAACACTTGGAAGTAACCATATAAACTTTTTTTTTTAAAAAAAAGTATATTCTTTGGAGGGAACGAGGTTGTGTTTCCTTGTGTTGAATCCTCACTTCTGTTTCTCTGCCTCCAAAAAGTATAGCAACGAGTTAGATTATTTAGTAGGTTTCACTATAAAGAGTGATTTTTTAAAAAGTAACAAATCTATGTGAACAGCATGAAGGAATCTTAAATAACTGCTACTCATTCTCCCCATCTCCCTCTCCTCCTCCCTCCATCTTCTCCCACCCTTATTGGCTATTTAAGGATTTCTTCTTTACCTCCAAAGGGGAGATGAATAAACTGATTATAGTGAGACTGTGCCTGCAGCTATATGTCTGCAGAGACTTGAGTTGAACTTCTGCAAATCTACAAGGCAAGCACTTAAAATAACATTAACCCCTGGCCCAGCACATTAGCATGTCAACATTTTTTGCATGAATCCCTACTTTAAGATCCTGAGCATACAAGAATTGATAGCTCCATATTCTCCCCCACCAAGACTCATTCTCTTTATAGAACAGTATTCCAGCCATCTTTGCAATTAGTGGAGAAAGAATTAAAATAGATATAAGTGAATAAGAGATTATACATCATGTCCAATCCCACCCAAGTTCATTCTAAGTTTCACTGACATTATGAGCACAGCTCACATTTTATTCAGATTATATAAGGTTGCTGTATTAAATTCAGCTAGCAACATACACACATATGAGAGAGAGAGAGAGAGAGTAGTGAATACAATATCTGGAGCAACTGGACTTCTTTCTTATTAGGTTGAATTGTTTCATTACTCATCCAAGTAGCTTCTTCAGTCACCTGGATGAGTAGCGAAATGTTTCAACCTAATAAGAAAGAAGTCCAGTTGCCATGACTCAACTTTCAGATAACCTCACTGGGATGACTGAGAATCATCACAGATATACTGAATACAATACTACAGTGGTTTTTAACCTTGGGTTACTCAGGTGTTTTTGGACTGCAACTCCCAGAAGCCTTCACCACCAGCTGTGCTGGCTGGGGTTTCTGGGAGTTGCAGTTCAAAAACACCTGAGTAACCCAAGGTTAAGAACCACTGCAATACTACACCACTACTCATAGCCTTAAAATTATGTGAATTCCATTCATGTGCCTCTTAACATGAGTTTTTACTAATTCCTGTATTAACCTCTTACAAGGTATTTATTTAGCTAAGAAGATAATGTTTATGCCAACCTTTGTCCGAGAATCTGAAGATTTCCATCCTCATAAATGACCCTGTAAGGGCTACTTGACTCACATGACTGCCCAAATATTGGCCTGACCCAGATGACTATAAACCACAGTCAGGTCATGATTGAAGGATTTTCCCTCCCCTTAAAAAATAGGTTGAAGTATCTCCTCTCTGGTCCATGAACCACTTCTGCTGCACATTTATTCCTTAACCTGAGTTCCTGAGTTAGTGTAGTTGAGAAAATTCATCTAGCCAAATTTATTTTGAAATCAAGATGCTTCAATGCATTACCTGTGCTTGAGGCTATTGTCTCTCTGTCAGGTAATACTGGCAGAACACTAAGCAGGCATTACCTTCCCGGTGTCAGTGAATTTACTACTAGTCAGACGGTAATTATTAGGTGACAAATTCTCTGTAGTGACCATAGAATGGTGGTAGTGAAAGGGAGGCTAAATCCACCTGCCATTGGCTTGATGTCCTGATCACCCCCACAGATAAATACCCATAAAAGCCCAACAACAACGTGCTCATACAAAGTCAGAGTAGATAGGTTTAGCTCATTTTTAGAAGAGGTAGTCCCTAAAGTGGTGGAAGATACCTGTTTGTCCTGGAATATTATTTCCCACACCCATATAGCTTACATTAAGCATGCCTTGTTTTTTGATTGGTCATTTCAAGATTAACAGGTTTAAATTGCTAGACTGTCTGGGAAACATCTCTCTGAGGAAATATTGCGGGAAGGAAAACAGGTTATTCACAGGGAATATACATTCTGTTTACCCTCTGGTTTGAACCTAAGTTAGTACAGAGTATGGTTACACTATGAAAATAAATCAATAGCTGGATTGCTTTTTTTTTTTTAAAGGGTTACAGTCACATGGTAGTAACATGGTGTTTGTTTGTTTGTTTGTTTGTTTGTTTATCTGATCATTGCGACCACTCTAGGTGGCTTACAACACAAAATACGAGAATAAATATTAAAAAGGAATTATTACATTAAATAGGCAATTCTTCAAAATGGAGAACAAACAAAAAATAAACCACAAGAGAAAAAGAAGGGGAGAGAATCAGAAATTAACTGGAGGGAAGGCCTGCCTAAACATCCACATTTTTAATTGGTTTTTGAAAATACCCAGCGAGGGAGCCGCACGAATCTCCAGAGGCAGATTGTTCCAGAGGCGAGGTTTGGGTCAGTGTATGTGTTATCTTGGGAAAATGTTTAATCCATTTTAAAGTTTTGTTGTATGTTGTTTGAGGGTGCTACATGGACTTTTAAAAATTCTTGCTACTGAGGCTTTGTCCTGTGTTCACCCACCTGCTCTCATGTTAGCTATTTGCCACTGCTGCTGTGGTGTTATTTTTTTTAAAAAAAATCTCGTCTTTCAAACTGACATACCATTATGCCAGTATTACAGATGCAATAATACTATTTTAAAAATGATAGCTGGTATGACGGGGAAAGTGCTCCCATCTTTGCAGGCCTAGCAGATGGTGGTTTTTGTTAATGTCTCTGGTCAATTTATCTTGCCTTCCCTCTTGCCAGTGTCGGCTGCTAGATAGACCTTCTGTCTGATATGGTTTAGCTTTTCTCCTGTTGTTAATCCTTTGCCCTCACCCCATGGTCCTCATCCAGATTAAGTGTCCCACATCTGCAATTTGTACAGCAGTCTCCCCGAGACTTCAGCTGACGCTCTGAGACAGCTTAGCCACTCCTACTGAATCAGTCCAATTATGGGAACTCTGTACTTCCATGTTAGCATTCCACTGGGCAACTAAAGAGGGAAAAGAACTTTTATTTTTAGCAGCCAGAAAGACTGTACAGGCTGAATCCAGCTGCATGGACTCATGCAGTTTCTGACTGGCTGGTATATCATTAGTTATATCAATGACTCACTACTGCAGGGATTCCAAGCCTGTCTTGTTGTTCTAACTGACAGAGAGAACAGTATTACTGGTCAATGTCAGTTTTACTGCATGGATTCACTCATACATCCATTCCATCTCATTTATACTTCAACCAGTATTTAGAGAAAAATAATCTATTGGAATTTATTTCTAAATACCTATTTATTACTTACTTTAATTAGTTACATTTCTGTTTCATGTTCCATCCATCAAGTTCAGGGTGGAAATTGCAGACCAACAGATTTCTCCCCATTGGCAGAAGGAAAGTAATCAGAGATGGGTACAAATCTGAAAAATGAGGGTTTGTGGTGGTTCATGGTCAGCCAACCAGAAAACTCAATAAATTCTCAGTTTGGCTTTTGGTTCATGCTTAGTCAGAGGGGCTATTTGCTCCTGTTGTGCTTCTGCCACCATTTTATAATAATAAAAACTCTTATCACCTAAACGATGTTTCTGAGACCTCAAAGAATATGAATGAGGAAAATCATGAAATAGTTGACAGAATTGTGGTGAATTGAGATAGGAAATATGAAACCAACCCTTATTAAATGTTGGACAAAATACGGTGTGTCTGTGCATGCTCATGGGTGCATGTGTGTGCTCCTTTTTAAAATACTGGATGGAAATGTGTAACTGAAAAGCTATTTTTTTTATTAAATGTGAAATATATTTGGTCTATAAAAGTTGTTAATAAATTTGAAATATAAAATTTTTATTATTAGATTAAGGGTAGAATGAAACTCTAGATGACCTATTCTTAACTTCTTATACAACTGGAAAGGAATGTGCTCCAAAGATATTATCTGGTGTATCAAAGTTAAATTGTGGGAAACAGAAGAAGAAAAATCCATTAAGTCTCAACCACAAGAATATATACACAGAATGTATTTTTGATGGGCGATATAGAAGAAAAAATAAAATACACACCTTCATTACTCTAAGGCCCTGAATTTCCCACCCACATTGGCAATCTGCTTTGTTTTTCTCTGTCTCAGTAAAATAAGCACAGAAAGATATCCTGTGAATATCTGGCTTCAGTGTGCGTAAATGGCTCTCATTCTGAACTGAAAATGAGAGAAGAGGAACACTCCTTTCTATTCCAGAATAACAGTAGTCTTGTTTCCCAAATAATTTGCTTTCCTCCCAACACTGAGAAAAGTGATTTGTAACCATGTTTTCAGAAGATTGCTGTGCATGGCAGCCTAGAGTTCACAGAACACTACATACAGATTTCAAAGCATTCTGTCTTTTTGCAATAATATAATGTTATCCTGCAGCATATGTCTACATCCCAGAGTTATCCATTTATTCATTCTAATTCCCTATAGTCTATAGGGCCGCTTATAATGTCCATGGAGTTGGTTCTATTGAAACTATCGGAATTAAATATTATAGTTCATTTTACATCCTTTCTGTTAAAACAGAACCTTTCTGTTACAAAAGGATTGTAAAATATCATTGCTCCAGGATAATTCTCACTCTTCTCCAGGTTCAGGTTACCACATCAGCAGGAGTCCATTCTTTTAAGATTTCAGGGCCAAGCCTGAGATTGAGGTGCAGGTGCTAGTGCTGTCACAGGGATGTCCTTTTGATATTTTAAGTGTCCTTGTCCTTACACTATCAAAAACATTTGGACAAGCAAGGGTTTGGAAGTGGCTGGATCTGCTGTTGAGCAACCAGCTGTGGAAAAGGCCATCAGGGCCATCAGGAGAAATGGGCGTATAATCTAGTTCTTAAACAGCCATGATGATGTTTGTTGGATTTTGTTAAAGGAATGAACTTTACTTCAATGGTAGCAAATCTTCTGAGGACATTTAGAGAAAAACTGAGGGACATGTTTTTTTTCTGAAACAAAATTTTTGGTGCCCCAATTAGGATCCCCAGCTTTGTGGAATCCCCATTTCTGGAGAAGCTATACCTGTTGAATTTGTGTGTCTCCTACAGTTCCTAAAAAGCACAAGAGTTCTCCCTGGATTTGGGTAACTAGAATACTAGAACTGAGAGAGAGAGAGAGAGAGAGAGAGATGGTACCTGGTAAAGAAAGGTGATAGGAAGGGTGAATATGCACTAAGATGGGGAGAGAGAAAGAAGAGAGAGGAAGAAAGGAGAGCGGTGAGCCAAAAGAGAAGGCAGAGTGGAATGAGTGGGATGAAGGAATTTCTAACTCAAGCAAAGCTTGTACAAGTTGAATGAATGCTAGCTGGGCTAGAAATAAAGTCAGGCAAATGAAAAGGAAAATAAGGGCAGGGGAACAAGAGACAGAATACTATGGTGAAGGTGAAACTCATAGGTTTTTCAGCCTGAGCATATAAGTATAAACAATAGAGAAGTTTCAAAATTCCCAGCCCTTTAGAAGTCCCAGAAAATTGTCTGGTTCCTAGAATGGTATTTTTGACTGTTGCTTCTTTGTTTAGGTCAGACAGAATCCGAAGGTGCTTCCAGAGTTGAAGAACCAGCACTTTTCTAGATGATACCCATTTGTGTTCCCAATCCTCATATTATTTGGAGAGGCTCCTTCTGTGCCCACCTCATATTATTGGTCAAATTGGATCTGCACTAAAATCAAAGTCTGTTTTATCGTTCAAGGATTGCCATTGTGCGATCTAGCCAGATGCAGGTTTTTAGCTAGGCATGGTGTTCAGTTGAACATGGCAGGGAAGTAGTAAAAGTAGATGATGCAGAAGAGGGTAGAGATTCACCAACAGCACATGCTGCCTTCTGTAACATAAAGCACAAGAAAACATAAGCACACCATACGACCGGCAGAGGAGACATGCCTTAAAGTATGCTTTCTTCTGCCCTTTTCATGTAGTATAATTCCAGCATAAATACTTGCAAAACAATGCAGCACAATGCATCATTAGCCTCATCTTTTAATAATGCCAAGTTTTATGTATCTCCTTGGCTTCCCCCTTCACTTTGTGCATCTCTTTGATCAATCATACAAGCGGGGAGATTGATTGGCTCTGCAAACTGGGACTGGAGAACAGAACAGTGATACAGGAATGGAAAAAAATATCGACCTACATCTGTGTGGGTAGACTAACAAAATATTTTAATTACTATGGGTACTCTTTTTATTTCTTCTGAAAGTCACTGTGGCAATTATCCAAGACTCAAAGGTGGTGGTAAGATGTTTGCCACTCTAGACATTGCTCTTGCTGCCCAATCAATCCCTCCGGAGTCTGTCTGCATCTTTTTTACTTTCTCTTTGATCAAATGATGTCAGACAGAAGAACGGAGTGTTATGTTATGTCGTAAGCAAACATGTCCACAACATACACTTCAAAGGCAAGTTAGACCAAACAGAGACTTTCTTGTACCAGTGTTCTAATTAACACCATAGATTGGAATAACTGATCTCATATTTAGCCCGGGATGAAATTCACTGCATTATTTTGGACTAATTCAAAGGCAGCAGGAACATAAACAACTTTCAAGGCAGTGGTAGATTACCTGGGCTTTCCAGATATTGTTTGTTTACAGCACCTCTCATCATCTCTCACCATTGACTGTGGTGGCTATATATGATGGGAGCTGCAAACCAAAATCGGCTGCAGAGACGGAAGATGCCCACCTCTGACTTCAGGCCTTAGGAGGTGAATAAGGACCATGGACTATTTAGACAATATTCTCAAAGATGACTACTTGGGTGTAATGGGTTATCAACACAGGGCCACTTTTTCCTAATAAACATATGCTTGGACTGTTACAACGCTTGTCTTTGCTAGCTTTTCAAAATTTCTCCACCATATTTGTGGGAAGAGAAATGGAGGCAGGAGACCTGATTTCTCTGATTTTTATTTTTCCCCTGGAAAGGAGAAATTCGCCAACGGTTTCTCAGCCCTGGGGCTCAGCTTTAACTTTAGTTGAAGCATTGCTTTGTTCTCCCCTTCTCAGACCCATGGATTTTGGGTTTTGAAGCTGCAAGTCACAACAGCAGCAACTGAGTGGGCAGCCTGGCCAGTGTTTTGCTTGCAGCACAATGCTGCTTACCTTGTGTCAATTGGGGCATCATGCACCAATTCCCCTTAAGTGTTACTTTGCCATTAAAAACACTTTATTTTTTCTGCCTCTTATCTTCCTTATTCTCAGAGTCTTTTGGCATTTATTTTGGTTTTGTTTTTTCTACCTCTGCAATCTAGCAGAAGATATTGCATTTGCTTTTGTTTTGCTTTCAACTACATATGCCGTTATCCCTCTTCAATTGCCTTTACTGTCCATCCTTCCTGAAAGGGCTTGTGGAAAGAGTTACCTTTTTATCTCTTCTTCAAGGCTTTAAGCAAAGCTTAAGAAGTGGAGAGATGAAGGCTGCTGACTGCTACAGAAATGACTGTGTAATGGAAGACATGACATGCCGGCATACTCCTCATCCATCTTATAAATACAGCAATCATAAGAACCTCATTTGTGAGTATTTATCTCAAATCTGTCTTCTTAGGAAAATAAAAATAAGATAATTTTTCCACCATTTTTTCACATTTTTCCCAATGCAATAGCATATTACCCCTGAAAACTTCTGAGTCATGAGGAATTTTATGTTCATTTATTTATTTAAAATATTTTACCCTGCCATTCTTCTAAAAAATAACCGAAGATGGCTTGCATAATTAAAAACACAATATTAAGAACTAAAAACAGTAAATTATTGAAATATTAAATCATTAATAGAATTATAATAAAAAAGGTAAAAGCATTATGAAAAAAAGATTTAGAAACAACAAAGTATAAACCATCTCATTTATTGTCTCCTAGACAGTCAGTTACTAAGGAAAAACTTGTCTGAAGAGAAAGGTCTTCACCCACTAGGGGAAGGACAGTAAAGATGGAGCCTCCTGTGGGAGAGAATTCCAGAATCTGGAGCAGCGACAGAGAAAGCCCTCTCCCATTTCCTCACCAAACGCACCTGTGGGTGGGACTGAGGGAAAGGCCTCCCTGGATGATCTTAACACTCAAGGAGGCTCATGAAGGGATATATGGTTTTTGAGATAGCTTGCACCCATGCTGCTTAGGGCTTTGTAGTTTAAAATCAGCACTTTGAATTGTGCCTGGAAACAGATTAGCAGCCAGTGGAGCTGCTGTAACTAAGGGGTTATGTGATCCCTGTAACTAGCTCCAGTTAACTATCTGGCTGCAGTGTTTTGAACTGTGTTGTTGTGCATTGTCAAGTCATTCCTGGATTATGGAGACCTGATAATTCATGGCTTCCAGAGGGTCCTGTCATTAACACTCCCGTTGATGTCAACTAGAACAATTAACCACAGAAACGTTATTAGACACAATAAAAATAAATTCATGGGATCAGCTAACTTTTCATCTCTTTATCACTGTTTCCTGAAGGCTTCAAACTATTTGAACACAAGATGGGCATAGAACAAAGAGCCTGAGATGGTACATTTGTGTGGGTGCCTTAAACCTTTTGCTGAAAATAACTTTGTGCACCTCTGTGTGTGCAGTAGGATACAAAACACTTTCCATTGAAACTTCTGCATGCATTAGAATATTGGAACCCCTCAATGCATGATACATCTGTTTCCTTATACCAAACAACTTATCATCTCCTCAGCAAACCTCTAGCTTTTCCGTGTCATTTAATATCATTTTTAATGGCAACAGCATCTGATGAAGTGGACCGCCATGCAGGAAAGTTTGATCTGTAATTCATGTTTTTGTCTTGAAGGTGCCACAACAAAACTCTGTTGTTTTCACAGGAACAGTAATTGGTGCTGCTAGCAGATTCATCTACACATACACAGATCAAAGACAGACCACTTTTTACCTGTACTGTGTTGCCTAGACAACCAGACAAATCAGGCTGCTTGCTTTCAAGAGTTACTCATTGACTTATTAAACATGTCTTCAGGCAGTTTCTTTTTTTAAAAAAATCTGGGTAGAAAGAGAGGAGCAGACAGGAATTTGCCCAGGAAAAGAAAGGTAGATATGATAAATTTTCTAAAACATTTCTGCTTGAATTGCCAGCTAAATTGCTTGATACCCTTGCAGAACCAGAATTCATCATGTACTTGAGTAGAAGCCTTAGGCACAAGTCAACAGCATTCACTTCTGTACTAGAGGCCATTGGCTTTCATAATGGATGCATGCATGTGGAGTAGGAAACAAAAGTCTTGCCATTGAAATGAACGGTGAAACTTCTGCACACATTAGAACTCCTTGGTGCATAAGGAGCACTGGAACACCTTCACACATAGAACAGATTAAGCATCTCATATGAAACTCATATGGGCAATGCAGTAGCAATAATACATTATAGCATATTCAGTTCTAGAAAGCATACCAGGAAGTTGTTATTCATTTGTACCCTTGATAGCCTTAATGTGAAATGGGGGTTATATTGTCTACAGTGAGCACATCTGTTTGCTTAACTAAATTGAGCCCAACGCAATACGCAAGGTGAATAAAACAAGGCAGACCATCTGGGTTGCTTATTGCTTTTGCCCTCACTATGGTATGATTTCAACAAAGTCCCTCATATTCTGTATTCTGAGAGGACTTCTTTATTTAGGTGTATGGGAGTTAGAAACATCTGTTTTAGTTGGCCAAGGACAGGGTGGGCAAAATGACATTGCAGGCACCCAGTCCCCAAAATTTAATTTTGTTTTTTTTTTTACACACACACACACCCAAAGCCTATTGGGGCTTGGAGGAGGTGGTGGTAAGCCACAGTGGTTGTCTGCTTCTGGGCCTTCAGAGTGACCTCCAGGACTCCAGTCCCTCTCTCCCTCCCAAAAGGGTAAAATACACATTAGGGAAGTTGCTGTTTGATCTTGGCAATTGTCTTCTTTTTCAAAAGGTCCATTTCCAGACTATCTGCAGCCCTTGATAGGGGCTTGGATTTAGTACCAAAACCTCTGACACCTTAATATTACATTGTTGAGGCCACCTCTTAATCCTGTTTCAGAATCTGAAATTAGTTGTTTTTGTTTGTTTTTTTTGGATTTATATACCGCCCCATAGCACTCTCCGGGCGGTTTACAATTTAATTATACAGGCTACACATAACCATGATGCAGTGGGGTCTTGACTTGAGAACTTAATCCGTATTGGAAGGCGGTTCTCAAGTCAAAAAGTCTGTAAGTCAAGTCTCCATTGACCTACAGTGCATTGAAAACCGATTAATCCCGTAACAGGCCGTTTTTGTTCCATTTTGGTTTTTTTCTGGTCTGTAAGTCAAATCTCAGTCTGCAAGTCAAACCTAAATTTTGCGGCCAGAGAAGTCTGTAACTCAAAAAGTCTGTAAGTCAAGCCGTCTGTAAGTCAAGGGTCCACTGTGCTTGAAATCCTGTTTTTCAAATTCTTGATATCTCTCTATGACAACCCCATTTCTCTCACCTCTTATGTTTACATATAAAATATACAAAGAGGGCACTTGCAAAATGTGACATTTCTACAGATTATCAGAACAAATATTTCTCTTCCATGAGTCCAAAGAATCCCACATATGAAATGGAAATATATGTTTTTAACTGTAGATACTGTATACTCAGTACAAGAGGCCCTGAAATGTTAGTGAAGTGCTGTTTCAAACAGTAAATGTACAAAAATAATAATAATGTGCTATCAAGTCTATTCTGAGTTATGGTCACTCTTCCCAGGGTTTTCCAGATAGAGGGTTCTCAGAAGTAGTTTGTCACTCTCATCTTCTGGAAGTGACTTGGGACTATCTAGCTTGTCCAAGGCCACACAGGCTGGTTGTACTTGCAGGAGGCACACTGAGGAATCAGACTCCCAACTTCTGACCTGGCAGCCAGATACCTAAACTGCTCAGCTACCCAGCCAGCTAAAGGTGCTAAAAAGAGACATACATCCTTTTATGTGTCCAGAATGCAACAACCAAAAGAATTTCAAGTGACTTCCAGTTACAAAGAATTACATTTCAGTAATGAACTGAAAGTTCATCAGTGGAGTTTGTCCGTATAAGTTTTCTAATTTTGAGAGACTTTCATGAAAAAGTCGGACACATTCATTTTTCAAGATAGTTTAAAGAAACACTATTCTCAGGGTGCAGTTGTAAAGTTGGGGTGTGTGCCTGGTGGGCAATTTTGGTCTAAATAACCTACAATCATATGGTTTCCATTATTAACTCTTGTGGGTGGAGTTGTTATTTGCTTGGTCTTATGGTTATGATCATTTTACTTTTGACACAAATCAGACGCAGTAAGAAATGCAATGCACAGTATGCAAACTAATACCAATATGCTTAATTGGAAAATTAATTCCTATATAGAACATCACACATCAGTTCAGTGAACATGTACGACACTTACATTTCTTCCCTCTCAACTGCTCAGAGGATCAACAGTCTGACTGTTTGGTAACCATCTGCTTACTGTTGGCCAGAGCACTTGGGAAATTTGTCAGTTGATTGGTTTCTCTTCCTGTAGACCATCCCAATTTAGATAGTTTTTGCAACCTTTCTAGCACCCTCCTTATGCCCATAATTAGTACTGTCATGGTCCATTTGTTTCTGCCCACTGACTCCTATGAACCAGGTTTAATTTGCACTCAAGTGTGCAGCAGAATGTGCACGGCCACTCTCTGCTTCCCTGATATGTGGTGCTTTCCTTGTAAGATAAATGATTTCCCTTGCATTGGGATTAGAAATGGTAAGGCAGAGTAATTTGTCAGAGCAAAATGAAGAAAATGCAACATCGGCTAACAAGCAAGCAGTCATAGAAAAGCTGGACATCAAGTAAGAGTGGAAAAATAGATGATGATGCACTAAAGAGCAGAGTGCTTTATGAAATATTTAGGACATCAAATAATAAAATGCCTTTGAAAACCTCAAGTGTATCCAAAGATAGGCACATCCATAAGATATTCAATATTTTGACTTTCTGGAAGTGATGTCAAATCATTCAGGTCTTTAAACTAAGCCAAAGTGAGCTAGGTGTGGTTTCAAGTCCATCAAACTTTGAGACTTACTATTCCTGATGAAATAAAAATGAAAAGTTCCTGGATTGGACTTCATAGGTTTTCCTCAGTTCTAGGTGAATTTTCAGATGTGAACAAGGAAACATTTGCTTTACTTAGACTAAGGCATCTAGCCCAGGGGACTCCAAACTAAAGGTCACGGGCCTGCCTTGCCTTTTCATCCAGCCCAGGATGTGTGCATGTGTGCATTCAGGAGAGCAGGCAGGCTGATGGGAGTGTGCATGCACATGCTTGTGTGTGCACAGGTGTGCATATGCACGCATGCATGCGTCTTCCCTCAGCCCTCGAAAATGTGGTGCATATATGATGTGGCCCTTATGCTGAAAAGTCTGGAGACCCCTTCTAGCCAAAATAAACACCAGTACTCTTTTTGCAGTGCAGAAGGAAAGCAGGTATCTCTCAGCTTCATTGTGCGAGTACATCAGGTTGGATGATAAAGCAAATTCAAAAGTGTGTGCAACAATGTGGAGAATCTTTAATGTATTCTCAAAGGCTTTCACGGCCGGGATCTGATGGTTGTTGTGGGTTTTTCGGGCTCTTTGGCCGTGTTCTGAAGGTTGTTCTTCCTGATGTTTTGCCAGTCTTTGTGGCCGGCATCTTCAGAGGTTACACTCTTCAGTCCTCTGAAGATGCTGGCCACAGAGACTGGCGAAACTTCAAGAACAACCTTCAGAACATGGCCAAAGAGCCCGAAAAACCCACAACAACCATCAGAATCTTTAATGTTTTTGTTTTTCTAGAAATCTACTGGAGGTCCTCAGTAGAACTTGAAACTATTAATTTTTTGAAGTGCTTGTCCCAGAATCACAGAAACAGCATGAGACCCTAGTGTTTGGATTATATTATAATAAATAAGTGTAATTGTGTGCCGTGAATGTCAATGGCAACCCTCTTAAGGGTTTTCTAGGTAAAGAGTACTCAGAAGTGGTTTATCATTCCCTTCTTCTGGGGCCATCCTTGCCCCTTGTACAGCTTGCCCAAAGTCACACAGGCTGGCCCTTCTGAGATGCAGAATGGGGAACCAAACACCCAGCCAGATACCTAAAACACTGCTGGAGCTTAGGTTAACATCATTTTATTCTACTTTCACTTTGATCCAGGGAGCTGCATGCTTTTTAGATATGGAAGCGCCTTTTCATTTTATAAGGACAAGATCCATGTGACAGACATGGATCCTATTCAGGCATTCAGAAAAGAGTTCAAAGTATGAGCAGGGGAGAAAATTCAATCCCTGCTCTCTGCCTACTGTTGTCCCCAGGAAAAGAGGGGCAATCTGAAGATGAGAGAGCCAGCCATGTGTGGAACTTCTCCCCAAGATAGGAAAGCTTGATTTTTCTGCATCCTCAGTTAAGTGGAGAGGCACAATGGGTGAAATTGTGTTGGTGTAAATTTACACAACACAAGCTGAATGACACCATCATCTAGTGACAGAAATTTTTAAGTTAATTAAACTATTTTTTAATCCACCCTCGTTTTAGCAAATGTGTAGCAGAAGCTTTCTTTTTCAAAGAGTATTTTCCCCATGGAGATATTGACCGGCAGAGGAGTGGGCCAGAATGCTTTTCCTGATCAAGCTTTCAAATTAACCCCTTTTGAACACCTTAATAGGGCTACAGCCCTGTTTTAAAATGAAATTGTGCTCTTAGTTGTATTATAAGTGTAAAAGAATGGAGGATTTAAAAGTTTGCTTTCAAAAGAGAAATTATCATTGTAGAATACAGTAGGAAAAAAACCCTAAAACAAATGAAATCACAATTTTTAAGCTTTCCTTTCCTTGGCTATCAAGTAACCAGTAATGCACTCTGAATTTTAGTCCCATTGACAAGCATTTGTCTTAGAGAATTTTAAGTAGTCTGACAAATCTTGCTTCTTCCTCCCAGTTTCACCTCGACATAAATCATCTCATTTTTAGATCCATTATGCAAAAGTCAAAAAAGTGGCTCCATATTTAATAAGTTAGATGAACTGCAATTCAGTTTTATGAAAAGTAATGGAGTGAGAGGCTCTTCAGCCTTGTTAATTGGGTTAAGTCAATTCAGTCTTCCATCCAAGCCAAGATATTCATTAGGAGAAATGCCACCCAATGTTACAGAGCAGCGAAGTCAAAAAGGATAAGTTTCACATTGGTCCTGAATAATAACCTCTAATCTACATTAAAAATCATCACTTAAAATTAGAAATAAGATGTGCATAAGAGAGCCAGTAAATGTGATGCTCAATGCATTAGAATCAGTGTCCATGGTTTGGGTCCATAGAAAAACATTGCTGAAAATTGTAATGCTATTTAACTTAGGTTCAAGAACTGTCAGTGGAATTAATTTCATAGCCCCATTATATTATATTATATTATACATAAGTGGGAGTAGATCCTGATCCACCACTGGTCAGTTCTAATGATCTACAAAACATTAAATGGTTCTTAAGCTTCAGGCAAAGAATGTTGTCACTGGTGTCACCCACAAGATATCAAGAGCAGATCGTCAGAATCATGTAACACAATTTCATTATGTGTGAACAGTAATGAGATCCTAAATGTTTGTTCTTGTTATGTAAATTGAAAACCCATTGGTCAACCAGAAGGAATGTAACAAAGACACTACAGATCATCCAGGAAGCTTGAAGTAAATTCAACCAATGTTTTCTGTATGTTCTATAGTAGGAAATGTGTCTCCCGCAGAGAGTAAACACACCTGCATGAGCACATGTACATTCTTCCTCCACAAAGCCCAGACACCACCCAAACTATGGACCAAACCCTCTTGAACACCTTATAGTGAAGGTGGAAAATATCTGGCCATCCAGGCATTAGATATTTCACTTATTAGTATTTCTGACTTTGGCCATACTGCCTGAAGCTGAAGGAAGTTGGTATACAATAATATATAGAGAGCTAAATGTGATCCATCTGACCTTACAGGAAGACAATCCTGAAATATGGAACACAACAAGTTGCTGGTATGGGGCATCCATTCCAGATGAATGGAGCATAAACAGACTTTGAGCATAACCCATATGGGAAATGGGTAAGCTTGCAGTCTGTCCCCAACCCCAGTGTGGGAAAGCAATGAGCTGAGCAATATTTACTCATCTTTATAAATTCCTCATTGAAAGGTCATGAGCATTCATGATTAGCTGCTGATCATCATTCATTGTTTTCTCTTAATTCCCCCATTGTTCTCTTAAACAGCTATCCTACAAGTAGACCCACTCAGTACTCTAATTTCCATTCAAATTGTTAGGGAAGTCCAGCCCATAAGTATGCTTCCAATAGTTCTTGCAACTATTAATGATTAAACTGTGTTTTTCAGGCAAGCTCCTGCATCATTGCAAGTTCCATGTCTGTTGTGCAAGATGAGGCAAGTTGCCTAGCATGAAGAGGGAGCTGTGAGGAGACACTACAAATGTGACTTTTATTTATTATTTCATTTATTCATATTATTTATCATTTTGTTATCTGTCGGGCAAGTCTCAAATGCAGAAGTGTCATGCTAGGAGCACTCCATGGCTGCCAGAAACATGATTCTGTTCAGTGCATGATGATACCTTTGCCGCATCATTATCACTTAGTAGGCAGGGTTTCCTTTCTTCACTCCAGTAGGCAGGGATCCCATTTCCTGCTAGCTTGCAGGACTTGGCAATGATCTGAAGGTGAATGCTTATCAAAATTTAATGAGGAATTCAAAGCAGAGAATAGTGCTCAGTCCATGCTCATTTTCCTCCTATCTCATACCCCATGTCAACAGCACTCATATCACTTACGAGCCCTTAGAAACCTTTTCCCTCAGAGTACAAGCATCTTGACTAATCAGATAGTGAAGGGGTCAATAGCCCTCAACCCTAGTGACATGAATCTTCTTTTCCTGGTTTGTGTTGATGAAATGCCCAGTGATCAACAAACACTGTGGTATAGCATGGTCACTGGAGGAGCCATTTTTGTTCTCACCTCTCCTGACTCAGACATTAAACACCTCCCTGCCCTTGGTATAATTGGCATGCTAGGATTGCACTTTTAGACTGAATTAATTGGTATCGAAACATAAGAGGAACAACAACAACAAAGATTTCTTTCTTTCAAAATGGATGCAGTAACTAGGGCCTTACCTTATTAAAGCACATTCTAACTAGATTCCAAATTTGGGTCACAATAAGCTTTTGATAATCAAGCTTTCTAAATATATATTATCAACATTTTAAGCAGCACTTATGTAACACACTATGGTTCTATCTAAAATGTGTATTGCAAACACAAACTTTACAAAAATGTTTTTTAAAACTATATATCCTTATATAACAAAAAGTGACATAACCAGACTTGATGCTATCATTTGTATATCCTGAGTTCTGTTCTAGAGATGGGCATGAACCTTGGTTCAGAAGTTTGTGCTGGGTCATTGGCAGAGGATCACAGGTGCCACACATTTCCTTCCCTTCAGGCCGGCTCCCCCACTTACCAGCCAGTGCACACTGCTCTTATCCTGCTCTTCTGGCTATTGTCCAGTTGCAGCAGGATCTCATCCTTCCCTCCTCCACCTCCACCAGCAGCTGCCCACTCAAAGGCACCATTGCAGGCCTCCTTGCCCCACCTCCTCATTTGAGGTTCATGCCCATCTTTGCTTTGTTCACTAGAAGCAGACCAATAGTTGCTTGAAGGAATAAATAAATCAAATACAGTGGTGCCCCACATAGCGACGATAATCCGTTCCAGATAAATCGTCGCTATCCGGAATTGTCGCTATATGGGGCAAAAAACCCTATAGGAACGCATTAAACACTGTTTAATGCATTACTATGGGGGAAAAACTCACTGTTATGCGACGATCCTCCATCCGGCCGCCATTTTCACCACCTCGGTAAGCGAGGAAACTGCGCAAAAACGCTGCGGGCAGCCATTTTCTTCACCCAGTGGCCATTTTGGAACCACTGATCAGCTGTTCTGAAAATATCACAATGCGAAGATCAGTAAGCAAAACGCTTACCGATCATCGCAATGCGATTTTCGGGCACTGAAAACATCGCAATGCGATCACTTTTGCGATCGCAAAATCCGCATCGCTGTGCGGATTCGTCGTTAAACAGGGCGCTCGTTATGCGAGGCACCACTGTATATCTTTGAAGCTGAATGAGAACAAAATCCTATTTATATTTGTTGACTGATATAGGACATGTACAACATAATGGAATTGGCTCCAAATATAGAGTTCTCAAAACCCTAAAATAAAATACAAAAATGCAAATACATAAGATCACTACATGGATCCAGCCTTTCAGGATCCCTCCTGCATAAACATAATTCTACTACCTAAACCACCATGGCAAGGACCTTATTCTCCAGGGGAGCAGTAGTTCCTGAATTTCCAGCTTTCCAGCTCAACTGAAATCTTGGATCACAGCTAGAGATGGGGGTATTTGTATTCATATACGAATATTCCCACACAGTTGCAGATAACAAGGCTCTGGCCCCCTGGGGCCAGACCGACCACCCATGATTCTGCCACTGCCACAAGCTCCACGGAGCCTTCCTACCTCTCCATTGCTCACGATGGATTAGCCACTCTGCGACCTGGCAGAGAGGCTCGTCATCCCGCCTTCTGCCAGGAACAGTTAATCTATCGCAAGCAACAGAGTGATGGGAAGGCTCTGCGGAGCTCATGGCAGTGGCAGAATTGTGAGTGATAATTCTGGGCTCAGGGGGCCGGAGCCTCATTATCTGCACCTGTGGGGGAAATATTCATATACAAATACGAATACCCCCATCTCTAATCACAGTCACTTCCTGTGCAGTGGTTAAACTGCAGTATGCAGTTGAAACTCTACTCACAACAGGTTCAAGTAACTGGTTCCAGGTTGATTCAGCCTTCCATCCTTCTGAGGTCAGTAAATTGAGTACTCAGCTCACTAGGGGAGTGTGTGTGTAGCCTGTATAATTAAATTGCAAACTGCCCAGAGAGTGCTTTATAAGCAGCACATTTTGCTTCCCCACTAACTAAGCTGAACCAAATAGTCCATAAAGGTTAAACTTAGATTTTTATTTTATTTTATTTTAATTACTTGTACTTTCTGAGCATTATGCCCCCCAAATGAATGTTGTTCTTATGTAATGTGGTTTCAATGCCTCACTAGCAATTTAGCTGGTGAAGGTTCAGCTTCATTCCTTCATCTCTTGCTGGTAATATCTCCTAGTATGAAAGTCTAGAGCTTACTAAAATCTCCACAAGAAGAAAATATTTCACTTTTAAAATACCCTCAATTGAATATGTGAATGGAGTTACTTATTCAGAATGTAATTTCAGCAAAACTTGTTTGCGTTTTTTGCCTTCTCTCTTCCAGTCAACATTTAATATGTAACATTCGGGCAAAGAATCTATATAAGAAGTATGTGCGTGGATTAGAAGCTTTTAAAATGACTAGGAAACACTTCAGCCTTTGATAAGTGGGTTGAACTAGGTTTGACCTCTTGCATAGTAATAACAAACCATATTTTGCTAGCAGTTTTCAAGGAGGTTATCAAAAGGTGCTGTTTTCACTAGACAAAACTAGGAGCTGGGAGATTTTAAAAATCTTTCCTGTTCTCACCAAAGCTTAACATTGCTCATATGCACAACAAATGAATATTGGGACCAGCCAACAGCTAGGTAGCTGTTGTTTGTTTGTTTTCATAAATCATCCTTCTTCTTGGAGAACATTGATGAGTGAGAACTGTCCTCTCCCCGATGCCCTATAAATCCCTCATGGCTTCCTTGTCTCATAAGAGCTGATGAAGGAGCAAAGGGAATTTATGCCTATGTTTTATCTTGTCCAATACCGAGGTTAAAATATGTATACATTTTAAATGCATTACAAAATGTGTTCCAAGTAGGTTTTCTTTGTTTTGTTGTTTATTTTTACAACTACACCAGATGGAAAGTGAAAGAAGTCTGGCTGAAGAAACAAGACCGCTTTTGTGGCCCCATCACTGGAATTTTGGAATGCATCCGTGCGTGCGTGCGTGCGTGCGTGCGTGCGTGCGTGCGTGCGTGCGTGCGTGCGTACGTACGTACGTACGTACATATTATGGGAATGTGTTCCTGAACTGAAAACTGGGTCACAACATTTGAAGAAAAGCATAAATCAAAGAATAACTTCCCAGTCCCATTAATCTGGAGTCAGTTACTGCAAAACTGACATAAGAGTCATATCACAGCTTAGAAACTAACAAGTTCAATTTAGGACAAAGTTTTCATCATTAAAATGAACAACTCCCTCTTCCCTGTAAAGCTTTGACACAAAGGACCCTTGGGTTTAGGCATTATTCACATTGATGACTAAGAAGGCACTGCACAGTGGAGCTGGGAAGGTAACAATCATGGTTTGTTGGAAGGTTGACCCCCCCCCCCCCTCATCATATGTGTAAGACAGAAGAGGTTGCAATACTTCTCTTTCCATCTTAAGTGGTGGGATAACTTCTTGAGCACTGATTATCGAAAGTTAAGACCAACATTTTGAACTGTGTTCTGAACCAGAATCCACTGCAGTTAAGTCTGGAGAGAGATGAGTATGCTTATACAGTATGTGTGAATTAAATGAAAGGAAAAGAGAACATGATCATCTTTACCAGATGGAGGAAAGAATGCTGTTGCAAGTATCTACAGTGACACAAGGGCTTTGCCAGTCAGCCCTCACTTCTGCATTCAATTATTGGGATCTACGTGTTGCTAAAAGATAATACCCATCTCTAAAAGACTTTGCAGAAAGGGGTGAGATCAATACATCAAAAGCCATTTCTTAAAAAGAAATTTACTGTAGAAATATGCGATCTGAGCTCATCTTTTCATAATCTAAATGTCAATATTTGAAATCTTGTTTCTATAAGGGGTTAAAAAATTATAAAGAGGGGTGCAGAAAAAGTTGCACTGAAAATGAAAGTACATTTAAAAGTATGGCTTGGAACAGTAGTTTTCATTAGTTATCCCAAAATGTTCAGGCCACTTTGAACAAGTCTAGGAACAAGGTCATGATATGATCATGTTGCTTTGAAGAATTTCATTCATGTCTGCCAGTTAGGTACACTAAATGCTGTAGTGAAAATATGTTGCACTGAGTAGAATTGGTTATGAAAACATGAAGATAATATTTGGAAGTCTAATAGCACACTTTACTGGTGATTACCATATTTTGATTATTACAATATCCTGTAGTTAAAATACATTAGAGCTGTAATAGTCTGGTGTCTTTGTATCTTAGTAATATAAGGTCCTGATGTCATAAGGGCTTATTTCTAGAGCCTTATCAATCCATGTTCTGCAAAAATTTAGTCATAACAAATGATATAAATGTAATACTGCACCGTGCCAGATATTATGTTACAAATCCTTGGAACACCAATATCTGCAGGAACAATAGAATTTTCTATTAAGCAAATTTTGCTGGACCTCTAGCCCTTAAAATTTGCAGACCCTGGATGAGAGAATATTTCCAGATGAGGAAAAGTGAAAATGACTTAATGATTTATAAATATGGTGAGACAGGACACACACATACACAAGGCATTCAGCACATCATAACAAGAAAGTTCTACACATGCTGGAAATCAGTAATGAACATGTGGCAGAGCTGCTGGACACAGAAGCAACTCACAAACATCGATTTTCCTCCATAGTTTTTAACTGGCAGGGTAAGCATTTAGAAAATGTTTGACGAAGTCGCTGACAAGCCGGCAAGGCTTTGACAGAGCAACTAAGCTTTGCCACACCTCCACAGAAGGCGCGAGACCTTCAAGGTCTCATGAGACTTGTTCAGAGAGCAGGAGAACGCCCCTGGTTATACAAGGGGCATTCTCCTCAATAATCATCCTCTTCTTTTTCTGGCACCCACCCGCCCACGCTATACTAGTGTGAGTTTTTCTGGTCACCTCTTAGGGGCCGGATAGGAATTTTTTACCTTCATCCTGATTGACACATGGATTTTTTTTTTCCTATCCCACACTGGTAAGGGTTGTTGCCATTTTTTGGTGGAAATCTGGTCACACTGGTGGGTAGTGCGGAAAAAACAGGTATTTCTTGGTGAGTCCAACTTTAAGATCAGGTAAGCTAACAGCGCATTGGACTTCCCAGGGCTACGAATCGTGCGATTCAGCACCTGGGTGGGAAAGATGCGCTGGGCCACTTCCGGACCAACAGTCATCAAGTAAAGATGGCTCGAGGTCGGGGGGTGTTTATTAGCGGCCAGCTAGGTTCCTGCTGTCCTTAAGACCCTGAGAACCTGGGGCCAGGGACTCGCCCATATGATTACGGATTTATCTGTTTCCGCACTACAGCAGGCCCCCCCTTGCCAATTGATTGGCAAAAAATTCTCTGAATGATTATCAATAAAGTGTGGACCATGTTTTAATCCATGATGCTTGTCTTGCATCTTTATTCCGGGGTTGGGGGGCAATTATAGTGTGTGTGTGTGTGTGTGTGTGTGTGTGTGTGTGTGTGTGTGTGTGTGTGTGTGTGTGTGTGTGTGTGTGTGTGTGTGTGTGTGTGTGTGTGTTTTCTCAACATGCTTAGAGGCTAAGAAAATTATTTTCGTAACAACTTTAATATTTTAAGAGATGCATTCTCTGTTGTTTTTAAACACGTCTTACTAGGTCTTACATGTCTTACTCTTGCATTTTTAGACTGTAACTGAATCATTCTCATTGTTCTTTTTTTTACTCTTTAAAAATATGATCCTATATTTCAGAAGGATTTTTAAAAAGTATTTGTGCCTACAGTTTTCATAGCTGTAAGACTTCTGAATTTTTATTTTATTTTTGTTTTGTTTTGTTTTTTATTTTTGCATATGGAACAGAGAAGCTATGGTGATAAATGATGGTTGTAGAATTAGACAAGCTGATGTTCCCTGGAACTATTGCAACAATGAAACAACATATACCTTGATGCTCAGATGAATTTTGATATGATGGTTAATGATTGTTTGGTTTTATTCTGGAGTTAACCCTTAACTGGGATAAATGCCAGTTGTGATGAACACAGGCTTCGGATTGTATTTCCTGGGAGGTCTATGAAGTTCTGTAGAACTTCTGTGTGTGTGTGTGTGAAGTATTAGTTTATCTGACCTGATTAAAGTCACCTTGAAGGATAAAACTTCCAATTAGATTACATGCAAATATAATCAGGTCGCAGTGACATCTGTAGGAGATCTAGGTGGGGCTGTGGACATATTGACATTCAGATTTGTAACTTTATGCTGTTAGCTGACCAGAATGAACCTGTAAAAAAAAGATTTCCCTACAGAGATCTTATACAAGAGAGGAGGTTTGAAGCATGAAACTATGTCCACTGATCTCCCAGTATGGTGCATTGTCCTTCACAGCCCCTTCTGATAATTCTCAGATATCAACTACTGTATCAACCGCTTTGATAACTTGAAAAGATCAATACTGACTGATCTTTGAAAAAAATACTTTTTATGACCATTATCCCCATCTCTTAGCCAGGCAAATTCATAGTTTACTAATGTAGTAGAAGTGTAAGGAAGAACTCAAAATGATTGGCACTCTGAGACAGTTCCTATTAAGAAAGGGATTGTTTGGAGTTGGGGTGTGCAGGAGCATCTGACCTGCTCTGTACCTGAGCAGCTGACGCACCCTGGACCGCTTTAGGAGACATTCTGACTCAGCCCCAGATCTGTGACACTGTCTGTGTGTTTCCAGATCTCCACTTAAAATCCTATAAATGCTGCGGAATCACAAACAGCTATGACCTGGGGGGAGGAGCTACACAGCATCCTAATTTATCCACTCAAAGCCCACACAGTAATAATCTCTTTGACAATCCTTTGTATATTTATCCTACTGATTTAAAAGTATTTCAGTAAAGATAAGTAAACTAAGCTGTGAAAGAGAACAAAGAACATTCCAAACCTTTCTAAACAGCAACACCAATCTTTCTCTTCACCCTATAACTCTGAAAAATCTATTTTCCTGGTCACAAGGGGGTGGAGCTTTGGGAGGTGGGGGACTTGGTATCTGAGAGATCAGGCCCATGGCCTGAAGCCCCCCACTCCACCCAGTATTAATGAAAATAGGACTTTGGAGCATACATTGAAATTGCTTGCCTACATGTTTTTCAAAATAAACAAAAAATTCATACATATTACATGTATTCTTTGCTCTTTAGTAGAACGGATACCACAAGGTATTGACGGGTGTTGACGTTTACATTTTCATATAAATATACATTACCTTAAAAGTGTAGCCTGTAACCTTGCAGCATATAACATAAATTGTTATAATCATCTGTGATTTTCATTTTTCCTCTGATAGTTATGATGACGATATATTCCGAATATATTTCACTAAATGTCACTGTAATAAATGGCCTATAAAACATTTAATTTCATATGATATCTTTCTTTAAAATATCAGAGTGGAGTAAGTTACAATTTTAATATATTTTTCAAAATGTCACAATTTGTAAACCTGTCAGGAAACTCCATAAACCCACTTTCAATATGAGTAACTCAGCAAGTCCTTTGAATAATATGGTGCTTTCATTAATGCACATAATTAGAACTGTAAAGAAAAAGATATTAAAATCTCTATTTCTTCAGGCTAGATAATCCCTAGACATAAAGAGGTCTATAACCATTTGTATATTTGAGCAGTAAACACAGGAGACAATATTACTCTGCATACTTTGCATACGTTTTGAAAATAGTGTTGACCTTACTTAGGTGTAGAAGTGATTTTCTACATTCTTGGTGGTATAGGAAGGTGAAAAATAGTTTGTATTCACTAAAAAGTATTGTGGTGATGGTCTTCAAAAGAACCCCAGGAACACTATCAAAATTAACTCTATTCAAGGATTCAAAAAGGTTTAAATTGAAAGTGCGAGTAGGGAGAGAATTCTAAACTTGTCCATGGCTATCTCCCTGGGGAAGGGGGCTGTCTGAACAGGAGACAGTCTGCTATCTAGGAAACCTCCCTATAAGACCAAAAGCTTTGGTTTTTCAGGGTTACCAACTACAAGAAGAGGCAGTGTGGGCAATGACACTCGAAGGGTGGGGCTTGTTCTTGCTCCCTGCTCACACTTCCAAATTAGCCCTTTTCTCAAATTCTTGAATAGGTCTCATAAGAAACAATTTCAGATCTATTCAAATGCAGTACTGGGGGATCAGCCTTAACACATTTTTCTTCCACACCCCCAACCCACATCTAGAATATAACATTTTAATTTGAAAAAATGTCATGTGTATGAAATATTAGAGCTAACCTATTCAGCCAGCGCGGTGTCTAACTTTTTGAAATGTCTGTTTTTGACTCTTCTAAGATATTGGTGTTGCAGCTGGGTCTCCCAATTCTTTTTTTTTTTCTGAGAGTCTCATTAGACAGGCAAGTATTCCTTGGCCATCCGAATACTGGAGTAACTTTAGCTGTTGAATTTGGCCAATGGGAATGAAAGAAGGTGTTTGTTAGTTTTAAATCAAGTTAATCAAGTATCTTTGAAATATTTACCAAAGTTTCCATTTGTTTCACATTCAAGATGAAAAGAGCTAGAAGTCTGAAAACTCTGAGTGGAAAGAAGTAAAACACATTTTCTCATCATAGTTCATTTGATTATGCATACATTCTTCTTGAATTCCAAAAAAATGATTCAAAGAAGTCACAGCTTTTCTTCACTCTTATCTCATTTCTTCTCACACCAGTGCTTCGTTGGTCTGTCTAATATTGCAACTAACTTGTTAATGATCGAAACGCTGTCCCACACAGGAAAAGGTGTGTGGCAAGTTTTGAGGTGGGATTTTTGGTCACACAGGCAGGTAGTACAGATCAACAGGTTTTTGATGAGTCCCATAGCAATCTCAGGTAATGTATAGCTCATCTGAACTCCAAGTGCTGTGGATCATGCGATTACAGTGCTTTGGGGGGTGAAGATTGCTGGGGCCACATCTGGACCAACAGTCAACAAAGAGAAGGTGGCTTGAGGTCTGGGGGTGTTCAAATTTGGGCCAGCCGGGTTCTCGCTGTCTTCATGACTGTGAAAACGTGGGGCCAGGGACTCGCCCATTTGTTTGTTAGCGGGTCCGTTGAGACCGCTGTTCTTAAATCTGATTCCGCACTATGGCAGGACCCTCCTTTACCGAAGGATTGGCAACATTGATTATTCAATAAAGTGTGGCCCATGTTTAACCCATAATTCTGATCTCACGTCTTTATTCCGGGGTAAGGGAGCAAAGGAAAATAGAATCTCCTTGGAAATGCGGATTAGATAGCAGGTTGAGTGGGGTGGTTCCTGCACCAGTGTAAAGGATCTGATGGAATTCTCCCTCCATCTGGAAATATCTTAGATCACCTTTTCTCATTTGAGGTGAAGGTGATTAGAGTTCAAGCTTCTTGTCCCTTGAAGAAAATCTGCGAGGAGAGTAACGTCCTTTGAAACAAAATGGTTAAAATTTAAGAAGGAACAAAGAAAAACAAGAGCTGAGAAGGAAGCATAGTAAGGCTAGAAACATGATAACATTGTTCAGGCAGGCAGGCAGGCAGGCAGGCAGGCAGGCAGGCAGGCAGGCAGGCAGGCAGGCAGGCAGGCAGGCAGGCAGGCAGGCAGGCAGGCAGGCAGGCAGGCAGGCAGGCAGGCAGGCAGGCAGGCAGGCAGGCAGGCAGGCAGGCAGGCAGGCAGGCAGGCAGGCAGGCAGGCAGGCAGGCAGGCAGGCAGGCAGGCAGGCAGGCAGGCAGGCAGGCAGGCAGGCAGGCAGGCAGGCAGGCAGGCAGGCAGGCAGGCAGGCAGGCAGGCAGGCAGGCAGGCAGGCAGGCAGGCAGGCAGGCAGGCAGGCAGGCAGGCAGGCAGGCAGGCAGGCAGGCAGGCAGGCAGGCAGGCAGGCAGGCAGGCAGGCAGGCAGGCAGGCAGGCAGGCAGGCAGGCAGGCAGGCAGGCAGGCAGGCAGGCAGGCAGGCAGGCAGGCAGGCAGGCAGGCAGGCAGGCAGGCAGGCAGGCAGGCAGGCAGGCAGGCAGGCAGGCAGGCAGGCAGGCAGGCAGGCAGGCAGGCAGGCAGGCAGGCAGGCAGGCAGGCAGGCAGGCAGGCAGGCAGGCAGGCAGGCAGGCAGGCAGGCAGGCAGGCAGGCAGGCAGGCAGGCAGGCAGGCAGGCAGGCAGGCAGGCAGGCAGGCAGGCAGGCAGGCAGGCAGGCAAAGAAAGAAAGAAAGAAAGAAAGAAAGAAAGAAAGAAAGAAAGAAAGAAAGAAAGAAAGAAAGAAAGAAAGAAAGGCATATATACAAAAGAACCCTTGCCCCCAGTTGCCACCAGCCTCCCTCCTCTCCCCTAGTATGTTAATTAGGGCTGACAGTTCACTTTTTGAGAATCCAAACATACCTGGGGAAGTAATGGAAAAGATGGAACAAAGGTCTGACTCACCACGTGTTAGCTTCACATATTTATAAGGGAGCTTTGAAAAAGTTTGGGCTTACTTTCACATCATTTGGAAAAACTGCTAGAGGCATGTTCAGTCTTTTTTCTGATACATTGGCCCGAAACTTAGATGTGCCATAAGGTTTTCCTAATTTGCCACAGCTAATTGTAGCTAACTGATGAAGTGCCACAGCACTTATCAGTCATTTGTCTGGTCATATGCCCAACTAAATAGCTAAGATGTGCCCTGGCATGTCATCAGTTAAGTACAGCTTATTATACCTGCCATACATGAACACCAATAGGATTCTGGCCATTATTAGATAACTATATGAAGAAACACTTCAGCATTTTTAAACTGAGGTTTTCCATAAAATATTGTTGTTAAAGTATTTAAAAAGAAAATCATTTTAGTGCAGATTCTTTGTGGACTGGATTGACTGCTTTCACTCCAGAATGAACAGCAGGGAAAAGCTCTCACTTATATCACATGGAATATTAATGATATATAATTTTAGATGCATAATATATAGTCCAGTTACATAAAATTAATGCAGGTTATCACTACTACTACTACCTGAATATACCAGTCCTCAATAAAAGTGAGGCTGCATTTCTGAGCATTTAAACATTGCCTTCCCAAATCACATAAAAATGGGATATGAGGTTTGAATTGTTGTCACTAGTTCATTCAACTCCTCTTCCTAGTCTCAGTCACGCGAAAGAAAAGGGCTAAACCACAAACACCGTCCCCCCCATACATAGACCCCCCCCAACCTTATGAAGAAGCACTTTGGCAAACCTTCTGACTGGTACATGTCTGTTTTATCAGTACATGGCTGTAGGCTTGACTGAATTCCACCCATGATCACACCCTGTAAAACCAGTTGGGTTCCTGGTACAGAATAAAATGGCACCACCCCATTTTGCTTCTCAGCAACATTTGTCCATGGCTGTTCTATTCTGGCAGTCAGGATGAGCAACCTAGCCACTATGAATCCTCCTCAGTTGTCAGAGGATATTTTTAGGGATCTCCATTACTGATTTTAACAAAGGATGGAATAGACAGGGGAACAAAACCCTACACCCTATCTGTAGCTTGTCCCTATATAGCTGCTGGCCAGCTTCATATTTACATGTATTAAGAGCTCTACATGCAGAAGCTGTTGTGGTGGTTTGACTCAGCGTTGGTTGTGTATGACCAGACACACAACTGGTACCTCATCAAATTAATATGGCAGCTTCTGCCTGTAGGGTTCTGTGCACATAAAAATTAAATAGGCAATTGGCCGTTGTCTCTGAATACCTCTTAACTGAGTTCTAAAACAAGGAATAACCTCTGATGGGTGAAAAGTACCTGATAAAGAAGCTGTGGCAATGTTGGCAAAAACCAAATATGTGTCTCATTTTCTTTTTCATAATTAGAGCAGCTTGATTAATGGAAGTAGGACTGCATGGGGGTAAACTGCCTGCTTAGACAGGAGTGCCTAGACCCTCCCCTCTCCACCACCACTTACACGGAAAGTGACCATTGTTCATCTTTCTCTTTTTTTAGGATCCAAGGATACACCAGTGATAAGGTCTACAGACATGTGGGCTGGATTGGACCAGGGATATATGTACCTATGGAATGGGTTGCACTACATTTTGAATTGAATTGAATGGTTTGTTTCATAAACATTGGGATCACTGGTGTTTTCTGTTGTAAAAGAGGGCCAAGGATTTCCATCAGTGTAGACTTTTGGGTTATGGAAGGCGCGAGAAAACATATACATAGTTATTGTGATTGGATAAGGCCTAGGCAAAACCAAAAGGCAAAGGAACAGTAGGGGCAAGCTGTAGAGCAGGGTACTTTCAATGGCTCTGTATTCAATGTGTACCTGATTTTTTTGTGTGCCGCAAAAGTCCATTCTGGTTTATAGCAACCCTTTTCCGGGTTTTCCAGGTAGAGAATATACAGAAGTGGTTTACCATTCCTTTCTTTGGGGAGGGGGCACCCTGAGAGTGGTGCACCCGATAAGATGCTGCAAACACGTCATCTGCCTGAAGATGATGGGACTCTGTTTCTTGGCAGTAAAGAAAGCTGGAGTATTGTATTTTTCTCCTGACTTGCCATCTAACAAGACATAATTCAATGTTAGTGATGAGGGAAAAGAAACCAGTCAGGATGCAGGAAAATTAGAGGTATTTAGTGGAACAAAAAGTCCTTGCACCTGGCAGAGTGGTGTACTTTTTCCTCATTTATTTTTATTTTTCCTTTTTTTTCAGATTTTGACTGTTCTAGGGCTTTGGGGCCTTAATCTATCTTTTTTACCTTAACTTTCTTTAAAGAGTAAATCATTTTTACAATATGTTTGTTTATTTTCTCTTGGGGGATTTTATAGCTCCCTAATCAAAACTTTGCATTACATTTTCTATATAAAGCTAGGTTTTCCCTAGTCTATATTTTTGACCTGTGGGCTGCTCCGAGCAAATGTCAATTTTCTAAAATCCCCTTTCTTTCTACTTCATTTATTTTTATCTCTCCCCCACCCCAACATACATATCCCACTGAGGCTCAGACTTCACTGTTTTATTTTACATTTTTGTTCTAATATTTTCATGTGAATTTTTCTGGACTTCTTTTCTTCCACATCCCCTTGAGTCTTCAGAAACCAGTTGTATGGAATTGGAAGCTCAATGTCTTTCTTTTTCAAGGTATGTTTATATGACTAAACTTTAACAAGAGATAAAATAAGAATATGGTACAAATGTAGCATTGTGTAAAGGGCTGCAACTAGTTTTCCCCATAGTGGGGTTTTAGCCATGGCCATAAAGCTGAACATTATCGGCCAACTAATAAATTGTGTTATGTCATAGATTATGAAATCAATGTGGTAATTCTATCCTAGCTGACTGAGGAAAAGCAATATTTCATTGATGTGGAAGGATACAAGTGTGGAAGCACACAATACGTTAGTCATGTCACCTGTGTGCTGTATCAGCTTCTTCATCCTCTATGCTACAACAGCAACAAATGCCCCATCTTCAACTGATATATAGTTGTAGAGTTGAATCTCAATTTTTACTTAGTAAAAGAGTGCTTCATTTCACCAATCTGCATCTTCTTACATTACTGTAAGTAGTGCTGAGGGAATGGCAACAGAAACTTCCAGAGCTTAGGGACGTGAACTGCAACAATACTTGTATTGGAGGAAGAATGTGTGTACAGAAAAGCTAATCTTTCAAATAAAGTATTGAGTCTTTAAATGAGACTGAAGCATCTGCTTATTTAAAAAAGAAAGAACTACAATTGCTATACTGATTAGTTTGTAATGATTACAAGGCTCATTTCTCTAGTGCAGATATCTGCTGTCACCTTGAGATACAGCAGAGTTATTATTCTCTCACAAACCTAAGTGCAACCAGCCAAACAAAGCACATTCCTTTGAATCTGAAAAGTGTTTTGCTTCTTTCCCATGAGAAACAGACTCCTCACTCTCATGAATAACCTTCTCTCTTCTTTATCCAATCACTCTGTTCTACCCAAAGCTGCTGTACTGCACACTGTATATTGCATCAAGATGCTATAACAAGCTGGGGACAAAGAGGCAGACTGAAGTGTGTAAGGCTCCTTTAAACAAGTTGGATCCGCCCATCCTTCTTGACCTTACTATATTTAATCTACAATAAGGATGTGAGGAAAATGATCTTCCAAATGAAACAATTCTCCTCCTCTCTCATCATTACTTGCTGTGGCTGATGGGAGCTGCAGTCTAATATTATTTGGATCTACTCTCTTGTTTTAGTTTTTTTTTTCTTAACTAGGAAATATGATGTCTGAGGAAGTGGACTTGACCAATGTAGCTCACATTAAAATATAGCAGCTAGTTTTTAAGGTGCCACAATGTTTTTGTCTTTTTTATTTTCTTTTGTTTTTGCCTGATATGCTGGCACAGACTAACATATTCTTAAACTAGGAAATATTAGTTACTGTGCATTCACTACTGGATATATTTTTCACCATTGTTTCTATTAGATAAAACTTCTAGATTTGTGTCATCAACTTCTAGGTGCAAGGTGAAGGCACAGTGAATCAGGGCAATATTGTGGGCATATAAGGTTCATATGACATCTTTGCATGTCTTCTTGGTTCACTTAGCGTCCATCCAACTCTTATAGGGACAATTTAGCTCCTTATAGGGACAGTATAGGTTTCAGTTGCTTTTGGACACAGGGAGGAAATTAGAACAGTCTTCTTCTTCTTCTTCTTCTTCTTCTTCTTCTTCTTCTTCTTCTTCTTCTTCTTCTTCTTCTTGTTGTTGTTGTTGTTGTTGTTGTTGTTGTTGTTGTTGTTATTATTATTATTATTATTATTATTATTATGCTCATCTTATTCATGATTTGAATTGCCCAAAGTTGTGCTCTCATTTAATAGGTTGATTGTAGCAGAAGGGCCACATATGAAGCAAACTGAGCTTGGGTGAGGATCCTGAGGTATGTGTATTGAAAAATGAAGTTTCCTTAGAATTCTCCCCGGATTTTAGATTCTGGCAATGGAAAAGTGGGCGTCATCTGAGTTCAGCCCAGAACACATAGCCAAAGTTTTGAGGCTTTGAGACTTTGGTAGATGAAATGGCTTCCTTGAAGGACCATTGCCCACAAGGAGCTTCAGAGCATCCAACTGAAATCCTGTATGTAGGAATGTACTTACATATAGATTTTTGTGAAGCTTAGCATCTTTCCCACGCAAGGAAGATGAGCATAAAGTACCCTGCAGCACAGGGCAGAAACCTGAAAACAAGCTAGAGGAAGACAGTGCAGTCTATGGAGTCAATATAACCAGTAGGCATGTAGTACACATTGACATTCTTGCATGTCTTGCCCTCATAGGCAAATGTGACAAATTGCAAGATTTGTCTGTAAGAGCAAGCACAAGATCAGGTACCATTCTTCACTCTGTCCTCACATTTGTGAGGATGTTTTTCTGTACAAAAGATAGAAGTTTTGTGAAACTTTTGCACAAAATGTCTGTACAACCTGGTTTAACTGTTCTTCATTTCATGGCAATTAAACAATTTGAAGCCTTAAGCTGTTGTTCCTTTCTCTTTGTGCTTCCTGTGTATGTCTGATTTTTTTTTTTTTTTAAGGGGAAGACTTAGGGAGCCTTGGATTGTGGAAGGAAGATTCTAATGGTGAAAAATCTGTGCCGAACCACCAATGGCAGTCCCAATACTGGCAGTGGTGATCTGGTGGAGATTTATTACCATCAAAGGATCCCCTCCCAAGGCTCGCAAAGATATCTACAGACCAAAATGGAGTTCTGTTTCAGATGGGAGACTAGGAAGCTTTCAACTGATTTAAATAAAATTTTACCAGCACCAGTTGATGACCTCATCAGCTTCCACCAGCATAAATTTATGTAATAGGATTGTGCTTGATGTCAGTCAGACCCAATGAGCTCTGATGCCAGGTAGTAATGGGTGGAAGTAAGTTTCCTTCTTTCAATGTTACTTCTGACACAAACATTCAAATATTTCTTCCTCCATTGTTAAACAACCTGAGATTTTACTCCCTGCTGAAGACCTGGAGATGCATGACAATATCCTGAGATTTTACCTAATCCTCTAAGATCTAGCAACTCAGTTTCCCAACTGCAGACGTTTATTTCCAACACATGGCTGGAGAAAACACTGGACACCAGGAATGCAACAGAGTTGGGTAGAATCTGTGAATGTGTTCCCATCTTTGCGCACACTATTTTTAATGTACAAAGGTTCTTGAGTTAATAAATTCCATGCTTTCATTATATGAAATACTTTGTTTAGTCTGTCCTTGACCTGGAGTTGATTAGTTGCAACTTCTGAGCAAAAGTCTTCTTATCATTCATTAAATTTCAGACTTTAAAAATGACACTGCACTATTGTGTTGAACTTCTGCCCTCACTATCTAAAGACAAAATCCTTATAGCTGATGCATATTTTCTTCTCTTACAGCGTTATCCCTTTAGGCATGCAAATGTTTGTTTGTTTGTTTGTTCATTTGTTTGTTCGTTCATGTGAGTGAGTGAGTGAGTGAGTGAGTGAGTGAGTGAGTGAGTGAGTGAGTGAGTGAGTGAGTGAGTGAGTGAGTTGCATACTGCCCATCTGGCTACCAAGGCCACTCTGAGAGGTTCAGAAAAAAGACAAGAACAATAATCAACATTGAGTTAACATATATAAAAAAACCAAAATCATAGTAAACATTATAACTTAAAGGTAGAGATGGGGACGACTCACCATTCTGGCGAGTTGGCGGCTGCAGCTTCATTCAGGGTAGGGAAGCTGCAGCTTCCATCTTTGCAAAGGCAGCCTTGATTCCCTTAAGGCAAGCTAAGGGAATCCAGGCTGCCCTTTACAAATATAGAGCTGTAGCTTCCCTACCCTAAATGAAGCCATAGCCGCCATCTTTGCAAAGGGGAGCCAGTCTCCCTTTTTACATGTGTGGCTGGAAGGCCAGAAGGAGACCTCAGCAGCAGCGATTGGTAAGGAGGTGTTGGCAGGGGTGGGTTGGGGGCTAAGGTAGGGGGAGGAAAGGGACATGGGGCAGGCTGTTGAGGCTGCTGGCTGTGGGAGGGTGGCTGGCTATCTGCCGCCGATCAGCTGATCAGCGGCCAGTAGGCAGGATGTTTTTTTAAAAGAAAAAATAACACGAAGGAGAAATAAAAACGGGTAAATATTTGTCCCTTCATATTCATGAGGGTCTCTGGAATCCACAAATATGAAGTGATGAATATTTAATGAATCGGCTATTTTCGTTGAAAAAGCCGAACCATTTTTATATTCATCCCCATCTCTACTTTAAGGCATTATCAGCTTGAAAATACAACATAAAAACATTACATTTAATAAACACAGTCAAGGTGGTGGGATCACTAGCTTAGATGTTAGTAAGCACTCTGCGTCCTGTAGATGGACTGTTCTGGAAGGCCTGCCTAAATAGCCCAATCTCTTAAAGATAGTGACCAGACCAATGCTGGGCAGGAGCTGGTTCCACAAGTTCGGTCCCACTGCCAAGAAAGACTGACTTCTGGTCTTTTCCTTCTGGGCCTTTCTTGGAGTCAATGTTTTTAGCCACCCTGCCTGGAAAGCATGAGTAGGTTGAACTTTTTTTCCATGGAAAGAAGACATTCTGCCAGGTATTGAGGGCCCAAACTGTTTAGGGCTTTCTATGTTAGTGTCATCACATTGAGGCTGGCATGGAAGCAAACAGGTAACCAGTGTAAGGCAGCCAAGGTGGTGGTAGTGGTGGGATATGTTGATATCTGTTTAGTCCATTCAGTAGTCTTGCCACTATATTCTGGACCTGCTGGAGCTTCTGTTTCAGCTTCATGGAAATGTTTCTGTACCACATGCTTGAGACATCACAGATGCAACCAAAGCCAAGGCATCTCTCACGTGTCTTATTCACTCCTGTTAAAGAGACGGTTCTATTGCCCTTTGATCTAGATCAGTTTAACAGAGTTGCATGATGTCATTGGAAATGCAAAATGATCTCTTCCACTTCCCTTCTACTTCAGGGTAAGTCATAGTTATTTTTCTACACTTGTGTACTGGATTTTTCTCTCTTTGCGGAGGGGGCAGCCCATATGTTTCCTGATGTTTCTCCCCAAATTCTTTGTTCCAAACAATCAAGACATCCCTTCCATATTCCACATCTTCCCTTTCTTCTTCCCTTTCTTCCCAAAATGTTGAGTCCCCCCATTGGCCATACTGTCTTCACCCCTTGTCTGTTTCCCTTCCTTGATGTTGTCATTCACAGCCTTTGCACATCTCCAGCACCAGGTGGCTCTTCTGCTTGCGTGGAAATTGAAATTGCAAGAGTATTCGTTAGCTTTAAAATATGTCCAGAAACTTGGGGGAAAGGGGACACTCTTCCAACTTGCTTCAATCCAAGCCACATACCTTGTGTGGAAGAGACCTCAGCTGACCCTATATGAAACTAAATCCAGCTAGTTTGTCAAATGTGGACTGAGTAAACAAATACGTTTGTAGTGCATCTAGTACAGAATTGGTGTCATGTGTACTGAGACTCTATTTCTAGATGGTGTATCCAATACTTTATTCCAAATGTGACTGCTCTTCAGGTTTGTAAGATGGTTGCTCTTCTTTCAAACTCTTTTCTCCCAATATTGTTTTCTGTCTTTACTACTTCAGAATAATTTCTTATATCTTTTTCTCTCTTTTAGCATCAAATCAATGTCTCCGGAAATGTCAGTGGACACATTATGTCAATTCTCCCTTCATAGTGCGATAGAGCATTATTCTTGTCATAAAGGGATAAGGCAGTTTCTTGCATTTTATGGCTTTTTATCATTGTACCAAATCACACAATTTCCATTTCCTCCAACATAGAGCATTTTATCCTGGTGGTAGACAAAATTGGAAAATACTACTTTTCATGTTATTTTTTTTAAAAAAATCTGACCAAATTATAGATTATTGGGCGGTAAACATTTATTTGAGTCACTGTTTGGAATATCTAACTTTGTCATCAGCTATCATTATATAATTATAAGATTCTACAAAATACTATAGGAGCATTGTGGCACAGTGGTTGAACTGTAGTACTGTAGCCAAAACTCTACTCATGACTCAAATTCAATCCCAGGTAGCTGGCTCGAGATTCACGCAGCCTGCCCTCCTTCCGAGGTTGAGTAGCCAGCTTGCTGGGGTGGGGGGGAAAGAGAAATATGTAGCCTGCATAATTAAATTGTAAACTGCCCAGAGAATGCTTTACATGCTAATGGAGCAGTATATAAGCAGCACATTTTGCTCTTGCTTTTATAATAATGAATGGACATGTACCATTATTTAAAACATTTGTGATGTTAAATTCTTGTATTATTCTTGTGCCTGTACATTTTCTTGTTAAATGTATCAGAGCACTACATAACCCCAGATCAGGGACATACATGAAACAGCATCATTTTGCTCATCAGCAAGTATGCAGCACGACAGTTCTGGAAGTGAAGGGATGGCTAGTGGCATGCCATTGCCCAGGAGATGCACCAAGTGTACTCGCAATGCTTTTCTACTCTTTGGTGAGGTTCCTTCTATGTCCACCCTGTACATTAACTAACAGGAAAAGGAACACTGGCTTCTACATAATAGACTTAACAACAAGAACAACAAAGATCTAAAAAAAAAAAACTCATCAAGCTATTGTTTCCAAAGAGCTTGATCTCATTACCAAGACAAAGGGGATTTGAACCAGGTCTAGCAAGTTTTAATCCATTATATTTAAAGGCCTCTATATGGCATACATGAAAACCCGTTTTCCCCCTGAACTCATGTTTTTTCTGTTCAGGAGGGTGTTATTTTAGCTCCTCCACAAGCGGCTGCTTATTATAACTCGATTAAAACTTGTGGTTTTCTGAATTAACGTACTTAATGTGCACTCCTCTGTCGCAGGAAATTGCTCCCCATTTCTATGTCACTGTGCTGGTTCTCCCTCTGTGTGTATGTTTGTCTCTCCTCTGCTAGGGAAGGTGGAGAGATGAGTAGGAGGAAAGCTCTTTGTTTGCCAGCCCACTTCAAAGGAGACTTCAATGATGTCTGCTGGAAGGAAGAGGTGATGAGGACCTGTCAGTCACAGTGGTCCCCCTCTGCCTCTTTCTCATACCCATCCTGAATTTTTCTTGAAACTGGGAAGAACCCAGGAGCAGATCAGAGGGGAGGCATTTTATTTCTTCATTCCTTGTCTTCTTCTGCTTCTCTTCTTTTCCTTGCCTTGCCTTATTTGTCCCACTTTTCCTCCCTGTGTAGCCTTTCAAGGAATAAAGTTTAAAATGGGCAAAAAGAACACAGAAAAAATAGCAGGACTGCTTGGGAAACCAGGCAGCTGACAGCAACCCTTAAATGTCACTTCCCTCCCCCTCATATGTGTGTGTGTGTGTGTGTGTGTGTGTGTGTGTGTGTGTGTGTGTGTGTGTGTGTGTGTGTGTGTGTGTGTGTGTGTGTGTGTGTGTGTGTGAGTGAGTGAGTGAGTGAGAGAGAGAGAGAGAGAGAGAGAGAGAGAGAGAGAGAGAGAGAGAGAGAGAGAGAGAGTCCAGTTTTGAGGGAAACAAATGGGAAAGACTGAAGTTGACAGAATTAAGAGTTGTCTTTGCAGGGGGGAGGATCTCAGGCAGAGATCCTCATGGATCCACATGATTTTTAATGCAGCATCATCTCAAACAACTCTCAGTCATAGGCACCATCTTTGACCACAGTTTGGACAGAGGTGTGGGAATGATACAATGTTAAAATCATGTGGATTCATGGGTATCCATGATTGAATCAGTGTTTTTCTACCGCTGCAAAGCCATGCACCCTTCAATTCTTTGGTGACCAAATGGGACCTATGAGTTGACAGTGTTTTGGGGCCAATCCCATGTTAAAAGCATGTGGATTCATAATGATCCATGCTTGGATCCCTCTTTCTCTCCCTCTCCTGACCACAGCAGCAAGGGTGAGTGGCCAATGCAAGGGATGGGCAGGTGGATGCAGGACAAAACTTCAAATGCAATGACTCTAAATGCCAGTGTAGTCCCCTCAAGTGAGATACAACACATCTTACAAATGGATTAAAAGTTTCCCCAATAGGATGCACACACTGGCCCAATACCATGTGACTACCATGTGATTTCTGAATTGATTGTGTTTAGAACAGAGCTTATTGTGAGGCAAATGTAAATGTAAACAAGCAAGGCAATTGTGATGGAACAAATTGCTTTCTGTGTAGACATTAATATTCTTGTTTGCTGTTTTGTTTTGTTTTGTTTTGTTTTCAATGGGAACCATATTTAAGACTCTAGCATTCTGCCATCCTTTGAAAGCCATAGATTGATGTATGGTGTAATCTTTCAATATTGACATTTTGTCATTTTTCCAGAATTTATGACATGGTACTGAGGTCATTATAATGAATTTGATTCAGTCTTAGTCATACTTAAGAGTAGACCCACTAAAATCAATGAAGTTTAGCTAACTTAAGTTATATTATTTTCTGTGTTGTTGTTTGTATGTACGAACAAGTCTAAGTATAGTGAGCTGAAATAACTTGAGAATATAGATCCATCAACCTCATTAGAAGGATCAGAGTAAGCTGGATGTTCAAAGCCTCCTTTTGACATTTTTCAAATAGTTGCCAGTGATATTGGGTGGGCTGGATACTGCAAAGATTAGAAAATACTATAATTAGAGTTTAACTGAATCCATAGCTTTAGGAACAAATAATCAATTAAACATACAACAATGAACTCAAGTTACAGGAAGCCAGATTTTGGCTGAATATCAGGAAAAACAACTGTTAGAGCAGTATGGCAAGGGAATCAATCACCTCAAGAGGTAGTGAGTGCTCTATCACTGGAGGCATTCAGGAGGAACTTAGATAACCACCTGCGGCATTCACCCTCATGCCCCTTACTTGACCGTCAAGACTCAGAGCACACGAAGGCAAACAATCCCCTCTTTTACACTGCTGCCACCAGGTGATCACTAAATCACCATTACTTCAGGAAGATGAAGACTGAGGTCCACACTTCAAAGTCTTTTAAATATAACTTTTGTTTATTGATTACAGAAATTGATAGTGATTCATGAATATCTTCTTTAGGTAAATTTATAATTAACAACTATCTTCTATTTGATAATACACTCCTAACTTTAATCACACCTCAGAATTCCCCAAACTCCACACTCTATCTACTTCTCTCTCTCTCGAAAACTATCTCTCTCTGACCTTCCTGACTCACTCTGACTCCGCCTCTTATAGCATCTCTCTCAGCTCTGCCTCTCAGTAATATGAATATGCATGAACAATTACATAACAAAACATGAACCATTGACCTAATAAAGGGGAACTCTACACCACCTGCCAGATAGCCTTTGATTTGTGTTTCTGCACTGAGCAGGAGGTTGGACTCAATGACCTTATATAGGCTGCTTCCAACTTCATTATTCTCTGAGTATCTGAGTCCTATGATTCAAAACAGCCAATGGATGTCTTTCTCTTCATATTGCAATTCTGTCCCATGACTGATAGATTGGCTGGAAGGGGATATATATGTGACAAACCCAGACCTACTGGGATATGTCACACAGTTACACTAAGCTGCCACCAACCATTCCCTTTAAGAAGTCACACAGACCAGGGATGGATTTTCAAACAATAAAAAGAATAAGGTTTATTTAAATACACACAGGGAAAAATAAACAATCAGGTGAATAGGATAAAGTAACGTGGCTTATTCTCACTCATACAAGCATACAGTTTGGTTCACCCAGAACCCTTAACTTGAAGCACAGACCCTGAACCTATCAGTTCTGGCTAACCAACAGACACCTGAACCTATCAGGTTGGTACTCTGACACACAGTAGTACCCTGTCTGACACACAGACTCCCACAACAGCTTCTTCTTCCCAGCTGCTGCTTCGTCACAACCCAGTGTCTCTCAGCATCTCATAAACTCTCCACACACACTCCACATATTTATACAGTACAGCCCCTCCTCCTGATGTCCCGCCTTCCACTCCCCATAGGATGGAACTTTCCCTCCAAACCCATGACAGACAGGTAACATCAGTGCTGTATGTAACACCTCCCCTCTTTATAAGTTGTTTTGTAGGGGGAAAGCTAACGTGCTTTTCACCAAAAAACAACCTGTATAAAATACACAACAACAGTTATACATACCATATTATACTTCCTTATACTTACATTCTAAATTAACCATAGCAATTATGCATTTAAACATTTACCATATACATTACATCAATTTTCCTTTATTCATACAAACCAATTCAAAACCAGGTACATTTTACTTTTTGTCATCATTATATACACATAGTCCATGTTCTTTCGCCGTCTTCATTCTTCAGGTCTTCTTGATAAGGCGTCAGCAACACAGTTCACTGACCCTCTGACCACCTTCACTTCAAAGTCATAGTCCTGTAGGTTTAAAGCCCACCTCATAAGTTTGCTATTGTGGGTTTTCATTGTCTTTAACCATTGCAATGGTGAATGGTCAGTACACAGAATAAAATGTCTTCCCCAGATGTAAGGCTTGGCCTTCTGGATCGCGTAGACTATGGCCAAACACTCCTTCTCCACGGTTGCCAAATGTCTCTCACCTTTTTGAAGTTTCCTACTCAGGTAGGACACTGGATGCTGGTCACCATTCTCATCCTCCTGGCACAGAACTGCTCCTACGCCGCTGTTAGACGCATCGGTGTAGATGATGAACTCCCGGTCGAAGTCTGGAGCACGCAGGACAGGATAGTTGATTAACGCCTCCTTCAACCTCTGGAACGCCGCCTCACAGTCGCTGGTCCACGGGATGCGGTCATCAGCCGTCTTCCTCGTCAGATCGGTCAGCGGAGCCGCAATCTCGCTAAACCTCGGGATGAACTTTCTGTAGTAGCCCACCAACCCAAGAAATGATTTGACTTTTTTCTTGGTGTTGGGTCTAGGCCAATCACGAACTGCTTCTATTTTGGCCTCCAGGGGTTTTATCATTCCTCCCCCTACCATGTGACCCAAGTATTTTATTTCTGGGCTACCCAGCTGACACTTGCTGGCCTTTACGGTTAGCCCTGCTACACTTAACCTCTGCAGCACTAACTCCAGGTGTATCAGGTGATCTTCCCAGGTATTACTGAAGATCCCTATGTCGTCAATGTAGGCCACTGTAAAGTCACTGAGCCCTGCCAAGGTCTGGTCCATCAGCCTTTGGAATGTGGCTGGTGCATTTCTGAGACCAAAGCTCAGGACTCGAAACTCATAGAGACCAAAAGGGCTGCAAAAGGCAGTCTTTTCTTGATCCCTGGGATCAATTCTTAATTGCCAATATCCCTTTACCAGGTCCAATGATGAGATGAACCGACAACCCCCTATGGTTTCAATCAGGTTGTCTAGCCTGGGCATTGGGTAGGCATCAGGAGTGGTTACACGGTTTAATTTCCTGTAATCAACACAAAACCTAATGCTCCCATCAGGCTTGTCCACAAGGACTATCGGAGAGGACCAAGGACTAGAAGAGGGGACGATTATGTTCTCCCTCAGCATCTCGTCCAGCTCCTTCCGCACCTTGTCCCTATAGGGTCCCGTTACTCGGTATGGGGATACTGCCTGCGGGGGTGCATCCCCTGTGTGGATCCGATGCATCACTCCCTTCACTATCCCCGGCTTGTTGGAAAACACCTGTTGATATTTACTAAGCAGCATTTTTAGTTCTTGCTGCTGGTCTTGGGTGAGTGCAGGACTGATCTTTACCTCCTCTGGGTTGTATTTTACTTCCCCTCTACCCTCCCAGAAGGGTAATTCCGCTTCCTCACTCTCAGCTGCTTTTATCGCGAATAAAACCCTCTGTTCCCCTCTGTAGTAGGGTTTTAGGGCATTCACATGAACCACCCTCCTTGCTTGGTTCTCCTCCTGCTCTATTAGGTAGTTCAGGTCTGACATCTTGGAAATGACCCTATATGGTCCTGCCCATTTGAGCTGCAGTTTATTCTCTCTGCAGGGCCTAAGCCAAAGCACTTCCTCCCCTGGGTCAAAGTGCCTCTCTCTAGCTTTGTGGTCATACCATGTTTTCTGTCTGACCTTCTGAGCTTGCAGGTTTTCTGCTGCCAGCCCTAGATTTCTCCTTAGGTCATTCATCAAGGTGTCTATGTAAGTCACAACGTCTTGTGGGTCATCCTGGGTGATCTGCTCCCAATTTTGTTTGATCAAATCAAGGGGCTCTTTCACCCCTAAGTGTGCAGCAAACATGTCAGAGTGACCCCTTTGTAAGATCATGGGGCGATACTTTTCAGGTACCACCAGCTGACTTCTGATCCCATCTCCCCCTTTTGAGATATTCCTCAGGGTTTCTCTATATAAAATCCCCTTTTCCTCCAGAAATCTCACTGGGGTTTCAGGTGTTAGCTGGGCGTCAGTCACCTGTTCAAAACACTTTTGGAGAGTGGCGTCTGCCTTTTGCTCCTGTCCAAATCTGCTGTCTGTGGTTAAGGTTTCCACCACAGCTTCTGAACTCCCCTCTGCTTCCGTCTCTGGCTCATCATTACCCCCCTGAACTGTCCCTGTGGTGGCTTGTGAGCGTGTAATCACTAGCACCCGTTTCACATGTTCAGCCAGGTCATTTCCCACGAGCACGGCTGCTGGCAGAGTCGATGAAATCGCTAGCCGCCAATCTCCCCTCCAGCCTTGAAAGTTGACAGGTACCTCAGCTACTGGCAGAGAGATTACCTGCCCCTCAATCCCTGCCACCTTCATGCTCTCATTTGGGATTATAAACTCCCTAGGAATGATATCTGGATGGCATAGGGTTACCTGGGAACAAGTGTCCCGCAGCCCCCTATACTGACGGTCAAGTATTCCTACGTCCACCCCTGCTGTCTCAAACAACTGAGAATCTGTTTTTATCAGCAAGCAGCGCTTTACCTCCACAAGAGGACCATTTTCCTCAGCCTGCTCAGCAGAGGTAGCTGTTCCAGACTGAGTAGCCATGGCAACAGGCTCCCTCAGTGACACTGAGTCTTGCTCTTTCTGGACACAGAACACAGCTTTTGGCTTGGTCCTACTAGACTCCTGAGGCACCATTCCTTTTAGCTGCTTTAATTTCTCACACTCTGAGATTAGATGACCCTTTCCCTGACAGAAATAGCATTTTCTGGTGTATTTTGATTCTCTCTCATCTTGTTTTGGTTTTCCCTCCAAAATCTGAGGTCTTAGTTTCATGTCTGAGGGCTTCCCTTCACCATGGGCTCCTCCCCCTTGCTGGCTTTTCCCTGGTCCCTGAGAGTACTTGCTGTAGGTTTCTTTGGGTTTACCTACAGATTTCCCCTCACCCAAGGGCTTTCTTATTTGGGAAATAAAATCTGCGATCTCGGCGGCTGCTGCCACAGATTTCGGTTTCCTTTCCCTCACCTGGAATTTCAATTCCCCATGCAGGACTGAATAGAACTGTTCCAGTGCTATCAAGTCTTTAAGCTGCTCATAGGTCTCTGTCCCTTCCTGCGATAGCCATTTCTCAAGCAGCCTCACCAATTGGGCCCCCACTTGGGTAAAAGTCTGTTCTGGTTTCTTGGTGAGGGACCTGAATCTTTGTCTCAGCTGCTCCGCATTTATCCCATGTCTGGCAAACACCAGTTTTTTAAACTCTGCAAAATCTTTCATCAGTTCCTCAGGCATCTCGGCATATACCTCAGCCAGGCTACCACTGATTAAAGATCGCATGATGGTCATCTTCTCAGTTTCCCTCACTGAGAAGTCCACAAACGCTCTTTCCACTAAGGAAAAGAACACCTCAGGACAATCTCCCTTGTGGTACACAGGGAATTTCTTCAGGTCAGCCTTAGACAATTGGCCTCCCTCAGAATCCCTATTGTTATTATTGTTCTGGTTCATCAGTTCCAGTTTTCTTAATTCAAACGCCATTCTCTCTCTCTCCAATCTTTCCTCCCTCTCCATTCTCTCTCTCTCTAATTCAAATTGCCGTTGTTTCTCTCTCTCCCTTTCTTCTCTTTCCCTTTCCTCCATTTCAAATTGCCTCATCCTCAGTTCATGCTGTTGGGCTATGAGCAATTTTCTAAGTTCTGGGTTCTGCTCTCCTGTGCTGTCACCCTGCACTGAGCCAAATTCATCCTCAGAACCTTGGTCAATCTGGGGGTCTTTCACTTCACTCATTTCGGCCATCTGGCTTCGAGTCAAGGGCATAATCCCCCCTCAGAACAGGCTGCTTTAAAAAGTCAAGCCTCAAAATAAAACGATCACTTTTTTCCTTCTTGCCTCAGAACCAGCTCTCCCTAGAGATTGCTGCTCTTCAGCACTAACTTGCAACAGTATCGAGTCAGAGCCTACCCCCCTCTGCTGGGCCTCTCAGCTGGCAAGCTAGCTCGCTGTTGCTACGCAGTTTTGCCTCAGCTTTTTCCCGCCAAAACTAGGCTGCCTCAGAGCACCTTAATCTAAGTCTCCCCAGTTGGCACGTTCTTCTACTAGCGCACCTCCCCGTGAGGTACACCTAGAAGATTACCTACGCGCCTCAGACTGTCCCTGACTAGACCCCCCTTGCTCTGGGCACACTTGCCAAGGCTTTGCTGGACCGCTGGACAACTGGACCAGTCGTATCCCACACGCTGGACACCAATCAATGTGACAAACCCAGACCTACTGGGATATGTCACACAGTTACACTAAGCTGCCACCAACCATTCCCTTTAAGAAGTCACACAGACCAGGGATGGATTTTCAAACAATAAAAAGAATAAGGTTTATTTAAATACACACAGGGAAAAATAAACAATCAGGTGAATAGGATAAAGTAACGTGGCTTATTCTCACTCATACAAGCATACAGTTTGGTTCACCCAGAACCCTTAACTTGAAGCACAGACCCTGAACCTATCAGTTCTGGCTAACCAACAGACACCTGAACCTATCAGGTTGGTACTCTGACACACAGTAGTACCCTGTCTGACACACAGACTCCCACAACAGCTTCTTCTTCCCAGCTGCTGCTTCGTCACAACCCAGTGTCTCTCAGCATCTCATAAACTCTCCACACACACTCCACATATTTATACAGTACAGCCCCTCCTCCTGATGTCCCGCCTTCCACTCCCCATAGGATGGAACTTTCCCTCCAAACCCATGACAGACAGGTAACATCAGTGCTGTATGTAACAATATACACCTTACATCAATGTCAGATTAAGGCTTCCCTAGCCCATCATTAGTTGGAGTATCCAGTGGACTAATTAATTAATCCAGTCATTACCAGCGGAGGGCTAGGGTCAGTTATCATTTGGCTTCTGCTTTGGAAGAAGTCAAACTTACTGTATTACTTTCTATCACCTCTTTTCTCAATTAAATTTGTTGACTATTTTTTTAAACCTATGAATAACAAATAGGATGAGGAAGATCTATTATGATGTCACTCCACCCTTCAGGTGAACAGCACTCCTTGCTCCACCCCATAGCCACTCTGGAATCATACACATACCTTTGACTCAGACCTTTTCTGCTCATTATTCTACAATGAGCTGCTTGAGAATATCACAGATCCTGAGCAGAATAGCACCTGTCCTTTGCAGAAATCACCCAGAAAGCATGGGGGGGGGGAAACATATTACTGCACATAATTATTACAATTCCTGCACAGAATTGCATCTTTCCTACACGATCCACCTGTAAAGTGCATTAAGCTGTGCTGGTCTTGGCACTTTTCCTATACAGAACAAGTAAAAAAATGAAAAAAGTGGCACTGCTTTGACCCCCTCCCCCAAAAAATCAACCACCCTTGGCTGCTTGTGTGGATTTTTCAACAAGGCCCTCCTTGTTGGAAACAAGCAACAACATCAACTGTCTATGGTCCCCATTATTCCGATTGTACAAACACATGCCACAGTCTTAAAAATCTGTTCAGACACTTTTAAAGTATTTACGTAGGTTTTCTAAATGGAAGCCAATGCTATTAGTATCTCAGGTTCTTGAATGGCTAAATAGGTTAAGAAATTAGTCAACAGCCATAATGTAGCCAACAAAAATGGAAACTGACGCCTTGGATATATCCTTTCCTGGCAACCACCCTTTATTCCCTGCTTTTAGACAGTAGAGATTTGGGGAATAGCTTGCAAGAATTCTGATAGATAAAATCAACTGTTTCTGAAAACCTGCAATGGCAAATGGCACAACTGTGAAACCATATCTGAAGATATTAATATGGGATTAGATTCAATATTCATTAGTTCTATAATAAAAGGTGTATCTGAATGCACCTACTATTGTTGGCATCTCAGGCACTTCTTGGTGTTGCATATAAGATTTCACATTTTGAAGTGACTGTTGTTCTATAACTCCTCCTCTTCTAATTTCTCCACATATATTTTAATGTACCATTGCTGTTAAATGCATCGGCAGTTGCTTTGTCAGGACCTGTGAATGAGAAGCAATAAGGGAACACTGCAAATCCTTCATTCTATGAGAATTATAATTCAGCTTGATATAATTTGGAAAGAGAGGGGGGAAATGTGTATACCAAATGATTCTTTTAAAATCTTAGCAGACTCTTCGGAGAATTATTCAGCAGGAATAACATATTTGCATTTTGTACTATCTTTGCAGTATGAAAAGCACAAAGGGATTTTAATCTCCAAAGTACTCTCTGGTTACACATTTAAACATATAATAAACTCAAAAGGGGTGAATAGATTCCTCCATCCGAGACGTAATTTGTCTTCAAAGATTGTTTGATACAAAAATGTTTCCAATTTCTGAAGATTATATAAGAAATAAACATATTGCTTTTCAGCAGAAAAGAACCTTATCTTCAGAGTTTGTCTTCCTTTATCTCCAGCAGATGTTTCATCTTAGAAACTTCCTACTGGAAGATCAGTTTCAACTATTTTATCAAGGATTGAAATTATTGTGGGTCATACTGATGGGTTAATGTGTCACTTTAAAAACTACCTTAGATATTAAATTTCTTTTGAGTAGGACAGATACTTTTAGAACCATGTGAAAAATGTAATTTGAAGGCATATGTTCCTCCTGCTGACAACTTGCACAACAGATTAGTTTAAAATTGTAATGGATTTTCCAAATTTCCATTTCTTGCTGGATGCTTACAGTCTCATGGATTTACATACACACATACACATTTCAAGGGAATGAAAAGTAGATAATGCTACGCATAAAAGGGATGAAACTTCAAAATGGACTCATTTAGCAAAGGGCATTTAGCAGTCTGGATGTTTTAAGAAGGTGAAAAGCTGATATTGAAATGTGGTCACGAATGCTGGCAGTTTCTACTTGCTAGCATCATCCCTTTTTTCTTCCTTTTCTCCTTACTGGGAGGGAGTGGATTTTTCTATTTTATTTTATCAAGTATCAGATTTACTGTTTCTGCTTTTTCAGTGTGCATGTTCGTATTTTAAGGATATAATGAAGAATAAAAACCTACTCTACAAAACCGTGCGATGCTCATACTGTGTTAGTGGATCACACCAACTTCCCATTTGCTTTAGTATCTTTCTGTTCCCAAAATGGTCAGCCAAATGCCTCCAAGAAGTGTATAATCAGGGGTTGGAGGTAATATCTCTCCTTGTCTCCTAGCAACTAGTTTTCCATAGAATGCTGCCTTTCCAAGTAAGTTCATAATCATTCCCTCTGAGCTTGAGCACTGGTGGAGAGTGCAAGGATGGAAAGAAAATGGGCCCACAGAGGAACAGAAAGACAGACCCTCATCAGTGTGTTGAGGGAAATTTCAGCAGCTGTACATCATGTAATCATAATCATAACTATAATCATAATCATAATCTTAAAAAAGAACCTCACTTCTAAAAACAAGCTAGTAGGGATGGGCAATGCTACGGATGTAATGAGTAATAAAAAAAAAATCTTAATAATTTTCTGAGACTCACCACCCCAAGACTGCCAGACAAGATTTCCCTTGTAATTGTGACATTTCCTGGTGCAGCAATTTTGCACTGCATATGTGTTTTATATGCAGATTTGTCTTTGCTTATATGATAAATTGACTGCTATATGTAGGGTGTATTCCAGGAGTGACTGTTACAACAGTTGAGAATGTCTATGCATTGAACTGTAAGATGACTGTTTTGTGTGGTCCTTGGCAAGTAAAGTTCTCTTTTTGTCTGTAAGTGGTGTGTGAGAGTTAGAGATGTCAGTCCGAGTTTTAGAGTTAGGATAAAAGGAATGGAATGAGAATGAGTGAGAAGAAGTATGAGTAAAAATGGTCTTGTTAAGTTAAAGCAAGTATCACACACACACACACACACACACAAATGGAACAGAAAGTGTGCAGATTGCAAGTAGGAAAATAAAGGTTTATGGCTGGCAGTTATGCTGGCAACTTGTAACATTATTCTATTTTGATTTTATTGGCTCATTGAACATTTTAATTCCTTTTTGATTCTAAAAGTAAAACTCTTTTTGGTTTACAAATCATACTTCATATTTTATAGATAGATTGTAGACACAAAAAATTACACCCATGTATACCACTGGTCAATGCTGTGATACATGGCTTATGTATTACCAGAGTAAACAAAGCTATGTGTCAAGACACAGATTCTGATGCCTGTACATACTCCTAAGAGACCTACAGAACTTTATAGACCTCTAGGCAAATATCAGAAGCATCTCATGGGAGCTTGTGTTTGTCATGTTTCGCATTTTTCCCAATTAAGGATTAATTCCAGAATGGGATCAAACAATTATTGAGAATCTTATCAAAATTAATTTGAGTATCAAGACATAAGTCTTTTCATTGTTGCAATAATACCAAACAACATCTGCTTGTCTAATTATATAAACTTTATTTCTCTTCATTGCTTTTAGAATCCATAAACACAAAAATACTTCAGAATTGCATGCAAATACAAAAGTCTTTCAGCTACAGAAAACTGAAGGCACAAATACTCCAAAACGTATGAAAACTAAACTTATAGGCAAAGTTATAGGCAAATTTCAAGTCAGACTTCACTCCAAAATACAGTAATGTGCCTTTTAAGAATAAACAACAACAATGAGAATGTTTCAATTACATTCTAAAAATGAAGGAGCTTATAGCCTAAAAAGGCACACTGAAACAGCAAAAAGGCAGAGAATACTTCACAAGTTCTTAAAATAATATAAAAAATAAAATAATAATAATTTTTTTTGCCCTTAAGCAAAAAGAAAGAACGAACACGCACAAAGTAATTCTCAATGCTTGTTCAGCCAAGCCAGCTTGAATCTATGGAGGAAAATCTATGTAGACTGTTTTGTTGGCTTTTGGAAATGAAGCTGCTGCTCTGTTACATGATTGTTGTTGGCATCTGGTGTGTGTGGCAGTGTGGAGTTTGGTATGTTAATGAGTTGAATGCCTATTTATATGTGTCTCATCTGCTTATATTTATAATTTATTCAGTTTTATACACCTGTTCTCCATTTGTAAATAATCCCTTTTCCAGGAGCCTAGAGATCCAAATGCTTGGTATTCCAAGAGTAATTTTTCAATAGTGAATGCAGTTGTTTCTGCAGTCTTTGGCATTTCAGAGGTCTGTAACTTAATGTCTTGCAAGCTGAATCCATGCTGATAAAATTATTGGTATGATTAAATTTTTGCAGACATTAAAGTAATAATGCTCTGTAAAAGTAAGCATTTGATGCACAAGGACACTGTTACACTAAAATCCTGAAATGCAAAAGTATTGTGAACTCAGAAATTTATAATCATCAAAAAGGTGCACTATTGGACTTACAGATACCACTTCGTGTTTACACAGTGTAACATAAACAAATTCACTATAACATAAACATGTTCAGCTGTCAGGAATATCATTGTTCAGTGGCCTTGCTGGCTGGCCAGCTGACTCATTGTTTTGAAGCAACTACAGTAAACTATTGTTTAAGCTTCAATTTTAAAAACCCTTCCATTTTCAGGGCTAATTTTTCTATACTCCTCTTTATTATTATTATTATTATTATTATTATTATTATTATTAATAATAATAATAATAATAATAATAATAATAATAATAATAATAATAATAATAATAATAATAATAATAATAATAATAATAATAATAATAATAATAATAATAATAATAATAATAATAATAATAATAATAATAATAATTCCATTTATACCCCGCCTATCTGGTCATATTGACCATGCTATACGCACAAAATATCAAACCGTAACACATGTTTCACCAGAAATATTGTTCATTTTAAAAGGGCAGTGTGAACTAAGCTCCTAGCCTTGGTAAAATTATAGTAGCAATGTAAAATGGAATACTGGCAATTTATCTTGGTTGGTGATAGGAGTAATCCAGGAAGAGAAGTTCTTATTCACAGGCTTAAATGGTAACCCTAAACTTCCTATAGTGGTTTGGGGTGGTTATTATTTAAGTGGTAACAGGAACACATAGAAAAATGTGAGTGGATCAGTAAACTTCTCTCAAAAAGTGAGACCCTGGCCCCATTTCTCCTAAAATATTCCAGCTCTTATCCTGTGCAGGAAAATGCTAAATCCTGCACAATGCAATGTCCTTCATGGGTATATCCTACACAGGAAAGATGCATATCTACATAGCAATTATCATAATCCTGCTAATGGTTTCACTTCCAGGAAAAACATAACCATAAAAGTTCCAATGATTTTGTATTATTCCTGCAAGACTTCTGGAGAGAGTGGGGAATCTTGTGCACAGAAACTTCACCACAAGGGAAAAAAGTCTCCCCATTCTTTCTTGCAAAGATCAAGAGACTATGAGATTCATATCTCTAGGCAATGCAATCCTAACTCATAACTGCTTGGCCTGTAGAGATACAGGGTCATGTTCCAACAGATCTGCCAGAAGAGCCACAAAAAGGAGTAGAGTAGGAATGGGGTCAGGGAGGATCTGAATTACACCAGATTACAAAGTTAAACCCAAGCAAAGGTGGTTCTTAGTCATTTACAAGTTGGGAGGGATTTGGATCCAGCACAGGTCTAGCTGATGTTCTAATGTTCACTGTCTTCAGTTTTTAAGATTGCACTGGAAATAAATTGGAAAAGACAACTCTTTATTCCTCTGCTTTTCACAACCCTCACCACATAGCTACATACATATGCTCAGAACTAAAACTGGTAGCCAGTGCCGAGCATGAATTACCACTCACAACTCTTGATACTATATAGTGTAGGGATGTCACAGAGGGCAAAGGAAGAAAGAAAAAGTAGTTCTTTGCCCTTTCCTCCTAAGGATTAGTAGGCATGTTTAGAACTATAAACTGTAATAACCCCACACACACCCACACACCCACACACAAGGCTGCCAGAAGAAGACTATCGGTTTTAGGGACAGCCCTCTTCATACATAAAACTCCTTGTTCTACAATTAAGAAATGTACATGTGACATAGGCAAATGTCTGATATATTCTACATCCCATAGAGAGAGATTATACTGTTTATTCATCTGTACACTCAAATTGTTTTCAGTTGTACTAGTTCTTGGTCTCTTCCCTCTTACTCCAATTTGTGTCAATATCCAGATAATTTTTTTCTGTTTCAGACTATGCTTCCACAACCTGTGTCAATTGTTTTCCTTATCTCCCTAAGTCCTTTTTGTATGTGATGCTTGTGTGTTTCCATTCTCACTAATGACAAAAGTAGAGCATAAATGGCTTCTAAATGTCAGGATTACTGTATAAATAATGAACATTCAACTGGCTAATGTGTTATCAAATGGGATGCATGTAAACTGTACATGAGAGGGATGATTATAGCATTTGATTCATATAAGAAAAAGCATACAATTTAGCAAGAGGGCGCTCTGGAAAGTACATTTGAAACTTCATTGAATTTATTTTTAGCTCATCCCTCCCCAGAACTTAATCATGAATTGCAACATGCTAAAAATGGTCTGAATAATGTTTTGTAAACCTACTGCAGAATTCACATTGGCATGTTTGCAACAGAGATATCTGGAGATAGTTGTTTGATTAGCAGTACACAGAATAGCCATTGTGTTACACCAAATAATATTGTTCTGGAACTTCAAAATGTTAATTAACACTATACTGTACTGAAAAAGTGGAGGCCCCAAAGAGCAATCTTTTTTCTCATGCTTGAGCTTCCCAGAACTGTATATATAACATAAGGAACTTCTAGGTGCTCCCAAAGCAATTACTGAAAATGTAGACAATGGAAAGGCCCCCCTTTCCATTGTCTTTCCCCTGAAATGGTACAAAACAAATTCAGATATTTTGATTCCTAGAAATTTTTTTGTTTTTACCAAGAATGTTCCTCCTGAAGCATTTTTCCCAGTCATTCCCAAACAACGGAATTATCATTCTAGGTTTGCAAACTATAGACCTTTCTCTCAACTAAATATTGACCAGAATTCTGTTAGTGATTTATGCTTGGATGAAATAAATCATGTAAGTCATCGTAACAAATTGCCACCCTTTAATAAAGTTCTGGCTGCATTCCAGGGCATGAACCTTAGTGGCTAACAGGCTACAGAATATTATAGAAACACTGTTCCAACCAAATTAAGCTGGTTTTATCCACCATAGGTAGAGATCAGATAACTTACACTGGTAATTTCACTAAATGCTAAAAAGTTTGATAAAATTAACTGATCATTTGTAAATTTGAAAGAATTTGATTTTTCACCTGAGTAATTAAAATTGATTCAAATATTTCCCCTCTGTCCTAGTGATTGCAGAGTGGTCTGTCAGTGTTGGTCTGTCACAGCACATGAACTTTCTTGCTATTTATTTTGCTTTCTATTGTGCTTTATTTTCTGACTGGTCATTGGAAAATAAATACAACTTGCAACTCTGAAAAGACACATATCTCTGAGGAAATACTAGTCTAGGAAAGAAAACAGGTCAACTTACATTCCTGCAGTTTCTGTTTTGGTCACCGAAGTCTTAAAGGATTGAGGCCTTACCTCATCTAGGAGATGTCTGACCAGAATCCAGGGAAGAGATTAGTTTCTTCATCTAGTTTAGACAGGGATGGCCAAAATCCAAGGGTAGAGGGGCTACTCAAAGCCCCCAGTCCCTCCCCAACAGGCTGCACCTGACATAGAAATGTGCAAAAGCAGCAGGTGGGGTAGGTGGGGTTATTTGGGATAGATGGGGATTCTGTGGGGAGGTGGGATGGGAATATGTTAGCCAAACTTATGATATTTGCAAACTTAACAGTAAAGGTTTCCTAATTGTGTAACAATTTAAGGGAGAAATGCTTTCAGTTTCACAAAACATCCTTACGTCTTCCAATTATAAATGCTTACCTGGGAGTAAATCTAATTTAACTCAGTGGGATTTAATTCCATATAGACCTCCACTAAATTGTGCTGCAAATGTATCTTCATGAACTGAAACAGAAATGGAACCTATTGCCTTAATTAGGTTTATTTTGCCTTTCACTTTTCTGTGTCATTCACCAATTTGCCTTTAAAACACTTTCCTAGGATTGGTTTATGAAGCGGGGAGTGTTTGAAGGCCCACAGATTACCCAAAATGGTTTCCTATCATAATTCTGTACTCAGTGACCCAAAGAGAAATGCTATATTCAGCATCCAATATACCTGCTATCAGGATGTTGATTAAAAAGAGAGAGAGAGGTACTCTGCCGTATTAAAAAATGGCAAATTGTGTTCATTCAAGGAACTGACTCAAATGCACATCATCTTGCATATATTTCAAGGATTGATTCCATGCCTCCATGCACCACTGCACAAATTCTAGCCCTGAAAAGTGGGTAGCAGAGCAACACCTTTTTTGATTCTTACAGCAGAAACTGTTTATATACTAACTGTAGATTTACAAGATAAGGAAAATATGAATATTTAGAGAATGTGTTTTCAGCAATGTGTTTGGTTGTTCCTTTTCTATAAAATAGTTGATGTAGCTGCCCAACCCTTTTTACTGTCGAAAGGAAGGACAGAGTTATGATATTTTTGATGTTGGTTGTGCTGGAAAAGAGGTGATAGAGAATCTGAAGATAAAAAACTATGCATGTTCCAAATAATGATGATGACAAGGATGACACTTTGTAATAGTCACGAAGCATGTGATACAGTATTTTTCCATGTATAAAATGACACTTTCCCCTAAAATAATTAAAGGAAAATTTGAGGGTCATTTTATATACGGAAGTAAGGAGGGGGGAGGGATCAAAGTGCTTCCACATTTTGCAAAAAAAAATGGAGGCAGAAAGTGATTCCTACTTTCCCCCTACATTTTCATTGCAAAAAACTGCTTTCCCCCTCCACGTTTTGCAAAGAAAATGGAGGGGGAAAGTGTCCTGCTTTCACCCTACATTTTCATTGCAGCAAAAATGTAGGGGGAAAGCAGGAATCACTTTCCCCCTACATTTTCTTTGCAAAACGTGGAGGGGGAAAGCTGCTTTTTTCAACAGAAATGTAGTGGGAAAGCAGGAATTGCTTTCCCCCTCCATTCTCTTTACAAACGTGGAGGGGGAAAGCAGGAATTGTCTTCCCCCTCCACTTTCTTGCAAAGAAAGAAATTTTGGGTTAGAAAAGTGGGGGCGTTTTATACATGGGGCATCATATACATTGAAAAATATGGTGTGTGTTTGTGTGTGTGTGACTTGCCATGAATAAAAAAATCCATCTTATTAATAGTTAGACGCTCTTACCTAGCTGCAACAAATTACACATGCAAGCATAACAAAATTGCAAACATAATTTTTCAAGTTTACAAAATCTTATGGATTACTCACATCTTTTCCTCTATATTATACATCCCAGCCACATTCAATTTTAGAAAATAAAATCACACTATATTCGTTAAGCAACAACAACACCCATAACTTACAGAAGCTGATGTTTCATCGGAAAGTAACCTCAAAAGTACAAAAAGTGCAAAGTACTAAACAATTAGGCAAGTAATTAAAAGAATACACAAGCAACATCAGGTTATCATCCTCCCTAATGTCAGCAGCTGAAGTCATTCCAAAATTTTTGGTTAACAAATTTAAGCAGTTGCCAAATAGCTGCTAATTTGCTTCCTGAAGTTTGAAAATCAGTGACTTTGCAAACATGCCATCTCCCCTGCAAAGTTTTAAAAGCTGAGTCCTAATATTTTGGCTTGACCATTTGATCTGCCCTCATGCACCAGCAATGGTGAGAAATAAGAAGTGAAATACAACAGCAGCAGTAGCAACAACAGCGAATGTGCCATGAAAATTCCCAACTCTTTGCTCTTCAGTTATCTACATATACCAATTCACTGAGCTATTCAACCTGCCTAGACGATTTTAAGAAATATAAAGCCCATTGAGCTAAAGCCAACTGTTAATTGTAACTAGAGAAAATTCACTGAAAAAAATGGAACCTAAATAACAAATCCCACTCATTTAGTGGTTGCACTCTGCTTGAGAGTAATAACTGGATTTCCGCCCCCTGATTTTGATGGGAAGATTTTGTGTGTGTGCATACTTAGCTCTGTATTGAAAGTAAAAGTATTTAAAATTCTTGAAGAATACTTGGAAATGGGAGGGAGGACACAGGGAAGAAGACATGCATGAGGAAATGGCCGGCCAGTGATCCAGGTAGAAGAGGATTTCCTACACTAACTGGCACCAACAGTTTTTTTATTGTGACAGATGAGACTCTTTGCCAACTCTGCCTTTCAGACAAATGTATTTCTGGGCTTGGGATCCTGGCCCTTATACTGAAAAGAGCCATGCCTGTGCTCAGGCTCAAAGTGGATTGCCAAGCTGACCCACAGGCCTGCCCACTCATTGGTACAGGAGCACTACTCACTCCAAAAATAATAATAGAAGCTGGGGACTCACTTTGCCTGCAATGGCTGTCAACCAGAAAGCTCATCTCCTTCTGAGTTCCAACAGTAGCTGTTTCCATCTATACAACAATTAATAGTGTTTGTTTTTGCTCCAGTCACTTAGCAAAATTGAAGATGGAACTCTGCCTACTTTTCTTCATGAGCAACAGCCAATGTGTGGGTAAATATGGCTGCTCGGTAGATAATGGCAATAAGAACAGCACTGATAGAGCTAAAATCTAGCTAGTCCAGCATTTTCTTTTGCTGTATTGGCCAACCAATATCCAGCCAGACATGAACAGGACATTAGTGGGAAAGCGCGGACCTGCTGATGTTCTCAAGTAACTGAAACTGAGAATTATATCATCTCTTATGTCAAGAGTAATATATAATAGAGGTAATATATACACACACTCCCTCCTGTGCCAGCATTACAGGAAATCCCCTTACATGTGGGACTATCCTCTTCTCTTCCCTTTAAGGGTAAAAAGCAGTGGTTCACCCTTGATGAATGAAGTGATGTTTTGTACTAGTCGAGAAAAGGTAGAAGTAGAGTTGGCATAGCTAATCAGGAAGGAAGAAGGGAAGCTGTGGCAGGAGGAGGAAGACAGATGGGATCATCAAGGTAAGGTTGCCAGAGACCACCCTAAATCTAAGTCCTTCTAAAGACTACTCTTTTGACATTGTTATTTTTACACTGCAGTTTCTCATGGGTGGAGGTAAACTACCATGTTGTCTTCCTTTGGCAGTGGTACCCGGAACTATTTGTGTGTAAGTCATGATTTCTACTTCTGCCTGTGAGCTTTTCCTTTTCCTTATTCATTGCATGGACAGAACAGAAGTCAGGGCTCTATCCCAGATAGCAGACTTGTTGGGTTTCCAATCTAAGCGTGTTAGTTATCTGGACAACAGACACATCATATAAAGTTTATTGCTTATATTGCATTTTCTATTTTCAACCTATTTCATATTTGATATCATTGCATCCTTTATAACGGCTCTGAAATTCTAGATGCCAAGGAGAGAGTGAGCAATAATAGCCTGTGTAAGATCATTCAGTAAGTCTGTAGCAGAGATCAACCTGAACTAACAACAGCCACTTAACTCACATCTCATTCTACTTCTAGTTTTAGATGTGTATAATTTGTGATTTTAGTCTTGTGATTTTATATATTTGTCATAGCAATTGTAACCCTGTGTTTTTACATTAATTGTTAGCTGCCCTGAGCTCTTAAAAGGATGAGATATACATTGAATAGAGGAGGAGGGGAAGTTTGCCATGATTGGTAGTAATATACTGAAAAATATTTTCAGACACATCAAAGCAAATCACTGTCTAAAGCAGACCCTTCTCAACATTGTAAAAAATCTTGCAGCATTCAAATATTAATTCCTGTTTTCACCTGTCATTGCTGTGTCACCTAAACCTGTTTGCTTCCTTCAGGAATGGCTTGACCTTAGAAGAGGACACACAAATAAATAAGTAAGAACTAAAAGAGAAAGCAGAATTTTGGTCACATCTCAAATGTTTATGAATCTGTCTCACTGTATAGGTTTCTGAACTTAGAAGTTGAATTAATTTGAGTTGTTATATGACATATACTGTATGTGTTTTGTAAAGAACGCATGGTGCTCAGTATTAGGGGAAATGAGAGTAGACCTATTTGAATCAATGGAATTTACAGAGGAGTTGTCTCACCATCTCCATTGATTTAATGGGCCTACTCTAGTGTGACTTACTATGCTAATCAGCACGATTTCCATCAATGTTTTTGCACTAAATATAGTACAGTACTTCTTTTTTTTTGGGGGGGGGGAGTTGCTGCTGACAATAAGGATGCTGATCATCAAATCCGATTAACTTTGTTTCGAATATATATTACTCAGTCTTATTGCTGACTCAAGCAGAGGTAGCAGGTTCCGAATCCTCTTCCACATTTTACACCAGAAGGGAAAATATTTAAAACAAATAGAACCTAGAAAATTATCTTCTAAAATGTGACTTGCCATCTTCCTCTAGGGATGATATTGGCAACCCAAAAAGTGGGCTGAATAAAATTTGAGTAGCTTGAATTTTGGTGGGTAGAGAAATTTTTCTGTTAATCTCCCAAATATGTTTGAGTACAGATTTAATTTTATTTTATGGTTTAACAAGGGATGCTTCAGTGCTTGTTTCTTCCTGCAGCGAGCATCTAATGCAGCCAACATTTGACTTGTTTTTTCATTCAGGCGCTTTCAGGTTGGCCTTGACTCTCATTTGTACAACATGTTACATGGAATAAAGATCTCATGCGGAGGTGATACTAATTCACAGTACCGCAGCTTGCCAACTTAATGGTGTGCAGTCCTCCATTGCACCTCCACTGATTTTTTCTCAGGGCCAGTTTTATCAGTTCTTGAGATCTCTTGGGGGAACGTCAAAACAAAAGTGCATAGAGACAAATTGCCAGAGTTCACGATCTCTCAGAAATGTTCTCCTTTCAACAGTCAGTGTCAAAGTCTGTGAAATAAATTACTTTTGAATACTTCTGTAACAGATGTCAGCCATCTTGCTTATCGCCGAACAAGCCACATTTGAACTAAACAGCCTGGTATTGCATTGAGGGATGTGGTTGCTGATTGAACACAGGTGTAATGGTTGATATACTGTCACACAGTCTGACATTAACCTAAGATCTTTGTTGAAATACTTATTACTGATGGCACGGAATGTAATTGCTAATTTTCTGCTTGAGTGGTTACATATTTTCTCCAATTCTTAAGAGTTATTCATCCTTTTCCCACTGCCCATTTCTCAGAGTTTAAGGCAGATGTGTCATTGGTCCACAGGCCAGTAATTGAACCTGTCACTTGCAATCTACTGACTTCATTCCTCAGAAATGTGACTACTGCTTCATTCACCTTCCTGCTTATTTTTCTCTTGGTATCAAATGTCTTACTTGAACCTCCAGCTAGCAGATATTCATTGTTTACCTTTACAAATCTCTGGTCACCAAGTAAAGAAACCAGGAGCAACTTTCTCTGATTATGACTTTGCATTCATTGTGAGGAACCGTTGCACAGAACACGCTGTCCGTTCCAAGTCTAATTTTAATAAATGAATCAATCAGATTGCAGGATTCAGTTCAAAACCCGAGAGACGAAAGTACATAAGAGTCTGTGACTGCACAAAATTTAGATATACCAATACTTTTTACTGATGTCTAAAGTTAATCCAAGCAACGCTTGTGACCTTCTGTCTGATGAATAGGGAGGGTTAAAGTGTTTTGACAGGTAGTCAATCAGGGAGATGCTAACAACCTAATCTCTGGTGAACCTTCTTTTTGAGGTATTTTAAAATAATCAATGTGCAGAGGCTAATCCTGCATATATTTAGTAATCTAAATGTAAGCTATCCTATTAACCTCAGCAAGAAGAAAATGATTTATTTACAAGATTAAGGTTTGTGAAGGTACATGACTAGTCTCACTGAACCTAGCCTGTTTTAAGAGCAGCAGTGCTGAATGTTACACTGCATGTTAATGGGAACCCTGCTATACCCACTTCTGGTCTTTCCAGTGGCAGCTGAGTCTCCCAATAATAATTCAATTGGCTCCAGGTTGTAAGTATAGCCAATAATAGATTTTGTTGCAACCGAGAAATCAGCAGCAACAGGAACAGTGCCCTTAACTACCTCTATGCTCTTCCTAGAGGGCTGAGTTCTCTGCACTAACCCTCCTCCAGGGAATGTCCTTTCAAGAGGACCCTCTGTTAAAGCCATAGAGTGCCCAAAGAGGTCTCCGAAAGTGGGAAGGGAAGTCCCAGCCCTGGTTGGACACTTTTTCAAGGATGGGCGGTAGAGCTGGACAGCGATAATTGTGCTCACCTCTCTCTCATCTTAGAGCCTCCTCTGTCTCTCATTCTAGTACTTTTGTTGCTAGAACTGCAGCTGGGTGTGGATGTGGTCAGCCTCTGGGGCTGTGGAGCTGGCAACGGCTGGGTTCCCTGGCACAAACTCCATGGGCTCAGCTTCAGAGTTTAAACATACAGTCAATTTATTTACAGTTGCACTAGAACTTTGCAGAATCCCTGCAGCCTTGAAAGAAGCAGGTTGAGGGGCATACAACAGTCTTTGGGCACACTCTCCCTCAGTGGGACCCTCAGTTATCTTCACTGAGGGTCCCGACAGTTGAGGTCCATCAACATAAGACTTTGCCCGGCTCAAAGAGGGTTTGTATTGTCCTTGATATGGATGCCAGCTGCCCAGCCCTTCCCTTCCTCCTGGTCTTTCACAGTCCAGATAGGGAGACTCTGCTGTCAGTCAGCAGTGGTCCTTCACCTGGAGGAACATGACACAGCCCTTCCCCTCCCTTTGGGTGCTGGCAGCTCTTTTGAAGCATCAATCCAGGTTCCTTCTTTTTCTAGTGTTGAGCAGCAACCTCCCAGAGCCCTCTCCGAACTCCTTTTTAGCTGGTTCCTGGCTGCCTCATCAGGCTGCTGCACCTTCCCCAGCTATCTTCTCTCCCTCTTTCCTTATACCTTAACCTTTTTCCCCTGGCTGAGCTCTCTCAGCCATCTTAAAGGGGCACAACAGCTCACCATGTGCATGCCGGCTACCTGGCATGCTCACCCTGTCACACTGGGGTGTGCACCATTGCTCCTATTGGATGATGTGAGTGCTAAAGTCATGCTGGAGGTGTAATAGGCTCTTTGGGTCCTGGCCCCAGGGTCCCACAGCCCTTTCCTCTACCCAATGGGAGGGGCCTGGAGACTTCAACCCAAAGATCCTCTTCCCACCCTCTTCATCTCAGCTGAGGCACAAAACTGGGAATTCCAAGCCTCTCTCCACATCTACTCTCTCTTCTGAATTCTCCTTCTCTCCCTCCATCTCACTGAAGGAAGCCTCTGAGTCATCCCAATCTGCCTTCTTTCTCCCAGCATTCACCTAGCTGTCTCCCCTTTATAGGTGGCCCCTAACATCCTGTTTCTGTGTCAGCACCTGCCATCCCTCCCTCTTGCCAGCGAGAAACATACTGTCCTGAAAGTAAGTCTCATTGGCTGAAATCCTGTTGTGCAGCTACTCAAATGGCATAACGCTTAGAAGTGAAGTGCCGTGAGTTAAGAAATGCCTATGGACTTTACATGCTGTAGACCACATTGTGTGAGTCAGCATGCAACAGATAATGTCTATGGAGATTTCTTAATCTAAGGCCATTTGCCTCAAAAATTATGCTGTTTCTATAATTATGCAACAGGATTCCAGTCATTGAATTTAATGCATTACTTCTCAAAAGACTTGGTAAAGTTTGCAGTGTAGACGTCTTACTGTGTTCAGCATATCCTCTCTTACTTACTGTCCTTGGCCTTTCAGGATTGCTCACACTGTGAATCCAAAGAAATACTCATGTATGCTTTGACTTGGCAAAGCCATATCTACTGCAACTAATCCCACTGCGGGATAGTCTTGTGGGAATTGAAAAGAGGCTACATTGGCCCTTGAACAATTAACTGGGTTACACAAAGTGTAAGTCAATGTCTCATAAGACCACCATCTAGCCTTGGTTCACACAAGATTTCCAGGAAATGGAAAAGAATGATATTGTAACTAAGTGGGATAAATCCATTGAACTCTGTACATCAGGGATATGGGGATTTTGACTATGCAAATACTTTGGTGCTCAGCTCTAATAACCTTTTACCATTAGTCATGGAATGGATTGATGAGTATTTAAGTCCAAAACACCTGCTGGGGCAATGATTCCTTACTCTTGTTCTATGTGACTATAAACAGAAACATGTAAAATCTTGCAGTTTTCCTATACAAACTACAGTAGGAGTGATTTTTCTTCTCCAGAAATATACATATCTCTTTGAATGCCCTTCCTGCCGAGGATCATTAAACAGAGATACAAAACAGGAAAGCAATGGACTTCCATTTCAAGGCACCTTGAAGTTCAAATCCTATTCTTCTGTGCTTCCTATTTGCATTGACAAGGAAGGGTTGCTAATATTGCACTTACTTGGCCTGGAAACAGCATAGCATGCTCTCCCCATTTGGAATGCTATGGTACTGTTTCAGAGCTCAAAGCTCATTTCATTTGCCTTCACTGATTTCCTCCCATTTAGCTGAGATGGTTATGAAACTGTTAGGTCAGCAGATATATTTTCGGCTATGTTGATCAAATGATGCACAGCAGCAGATGGAACCTAACAGAAACGGAATGCAACACAATTCAGTCTTCCCAAAGAGAAAAGGCATGTGACTTTTAAAAAACTTACTGTCGTATTATGCGTCAGAACAGAAACTAAAACGGAAATAAAAGCAGTTATCAAAGTTGTTATTTTAATGGATTTCGTTTACTTGGAACACATGCTAGTTTAGTTGCTTCTTAGATTTTCCCTTGCATGGTGTCACTTTGTGAATGGCAGTGAGCAGAACAGGGTATCCTGTAGGCCATTTTGACTGCTATTGGTGTTGTCAGCATTCAGGCTGTCCTTTGCTATGTATAGCTTGGCATCCTTTTTCCTGTTGGCAACATGGGCACAATATTGTGCAGCAAGATCAGGCTATTTCTGTCACTTTGGATCATGGATGAAGAAGCACAATATCCTACATTCATAAACAGGTGTGTATTGTTCTCCTTTTTTAATGAATTGAATTAATACTGTGGAGAGTTGATTTTTCAGAAAGAATAATAGGCAACTTCATTCAGGAACTGAACCAGCCAAACAGGATTTCACAGTCCAGATAAATTAGCCACCCATAACACATTTTCTTTCTTTTATATAATTTCATATAAACAGTCATAGTCTTCCTTCCTTCCTTCCTTCCTTCCTTCCTTCCTTCCTTCCTTCCTTCCTTCCTTCCTTCCTTCCTTTCTTTCTTCCTTCCTTCCTTCCTTCCTTCCTTCCTTCCTTCCTTCCTTCCTTCCTTCCTTTTCTGTGTACATGTTTGTGTCCATACTTAAAATTGCATAAAATCTTTGGATGCATCTCCTTTTAACTTTGCTGTGTTTGAACAGTGTTCTATGCATATGCTGCTCTATACACTGTTTTAAAACATACCCTTCCCACCAGTTGAGTCTGCCATCTACAAATGGAAAGATTCTGGAACACAAAAGTAGATCTAGACCACACACAGTTATATCAGTTTGATCCCATTTCAAATATCATGACTCCATCCTATAGCATCATGGAATTTGCAGCTTGGGGGGGGGTGTACTTAGAATTCTCTGATGTGGTTCAGGGGAGTGATGTAGAGTCCTGTAGCAGAGAATTTTATGTACCTCATCGATGTAAGGATTCTTCAGGATGCAGCCATGATGTTTAAAATGGGACCGAACTGATATGATTGTATGTTATAGGTCATCTTCAAACTAAGTCTGTCCTGCTAAAAATCTGAGAAATGTGGACTAATATAAGTTGCACAACCTAAAATATCTGAAGTCAGCGTCCCTAGATGTACACTGGGGGATAATTTCTTTCAGCACTCACTTTCCATTTGGAACCCAAGACTGGTCATTAAAAATGAAAATAGCTGAATCAGTTAACTTGATGGCTAAACTTATAGCAAAATAGAGACATGATTAATCATAATGCAATTGTAACCCAGAGTTCATTTTTCTTGCCCCCATTGCAGGAAACGTCTTAAGTTTCATAGGCATGAAAATTAGGGTATCTGAAGTATGAAACACTTTAGTAAATCAGACCCAAGAGAATTGTGTTTTCAGGTGTTTAGCATAAGCCTCGGAATATATTATACTGTCAAGCAGTTTGTCTAAAGTACAGAAAGTCCACCGCAGCAGCTGTCCTACTGCTTCCCACATAAAGGAGTATCTTCAGAGTCAGTTATCAGCTTGTCAAGAAAATTATGTTGAAACATTATTCAAGTAAAGAGGATTTGAATCCTTATGCATTTGGTAGGAGGGAAATGGGTAAAGAATTTTAAGAATCCTTTTCTGTTACATTAACTTTTACATTAAGAAGGATATTCATTGTTTCTGTCTAAATTGTCCATCGCATTAACAGCACTGACTCTCTGCAAATGGAGATACAGCATTACACTACATGCAAAAGCTAATGGCACAAGTATTCCTCCAGCACTGTAGTTTCTGTCTGAGCAATCAGACTAGCAGATGAGCCCATGTTTACCTCCTGGTCACCAATCACAACAGACAAAGCTATATTGCAAAATGCAGCAGTGAGAACAGCTCATGTTAGACCAATCAACCATCTTTTTAAATGTGGAGGGAACCATCTCATCTAAGTTGGACTCTTAGTTGTCCTCTCTCTCTTTACATGATAAACTAGGATTTTCAATTATGTACCCATGAATATAAGGAGAAAAATCAGTGTCTTTCAATTCCGTATCTTTTTTATGTTCACGTTCTTTCCCATGCATCTTATTTATTTCTCTGTCCTTCTTCCTTGCCAAAAAAGAAATGACACTCAAAGTAGCTGACAATAAAACTCAAATAAGAAGAAATATAATTAAGATATGGGAGCATATTAAAAACACAGCAGTAAAAAAGAAAAAAGAAAAAAGACAGCTCCTTTCAATAATGAGCCTGATTAAATGCCAAAGACCTATCTTCATTCATTCATTCATTCATTCATTCATTCATTCATTCATTCATTCATTCATTCATTCATTCATTCATTCATTTAACTTATATGCTGCCCACACTACCCAAAGGTCTCTGGGTGGCTTACAACAATAAATTAGGCTCTGTATGTAAGTTTTACCTACGATGACAATCTTACACTTTCTGCTTAATTAGAGTTTTCAGATGGCACGGCATTTCTTAACAGATGCATTAGGACAACTAGGTGCATATTATGATAGAAACCAACTTCAACCTTACCCTCCTGAGACTCAAATGTATGCCTTTCATCTGAACAATAAGCAGATATCTCAGAAACTTTGGATTACAAACTAGATCATTGTTTTCTCCCCAAATACTGGGTGAAAAATCTCTGATATAAATAGATCCTGTGGTGTTTCTGCCTGCCCTCCAAACAGAAAACATACATGGGGAAAATGAGACATTATTTTTTCCAAGTTGGGTAGATATTCCATGCTAGAAATTAGAGGGAATAATGTGTCCTTAGTTCTGCCAGAGGTCTCAGAATTGGACACTAAGGATCAAACTACATGCTACAGACTGCATGACATTAGAAACTGAGATCATAGTAGTGTTCCAGAGATATAATTCCTAAAAACGTTTGTGTTTCGGCAGTGATATTTGCAATGAACCCTTGTTTACTCCTTTAACCACAAAACACAGCAGACTAATTTGAAAACTAAAGGAGGTCTACAGAACTCCTACTGTGATGATCATACAACCTTCAGAACTTACAGAATTTGCTCTTCTAATGACATGCTATCTGCAATGTAATGTTCGTTCATAGAAAAGTCAGTCTTCTTTTTCTCTATTTTGTGGATTTGGTGAGCGTTGTTTTCCTTGAAGACTGTTTTCATCAAATATCATTTCATGTGAATTCAGTCTAAAGAACTGGCCATATGATAGGAATTATATGCATTTGAAATGGTGATTCTGTAACACCTATAAGGCTATTTGCATACACAATATGTGAATTTTGTATAAATACATGACATGGAAATGAGTGCTATATAAACATCCTCCATGGCCTATAACTGAAGCTGAGCTTGGGCAGAGGGGGCAAGTGACATTCAAATAATCAGATTTTAACTAGACAGGTGGGAGCTGTTGAGAGAGAGGAAAACCTAATGCATTCTGTGTAATTTGGAAGAATTGTCACTTTCATCAACTACAGTTTAGTCATGAAACTCACCGCCCAATGGAACACAAAACACACACAGAGAGGGGAAAAGATCCTGCTGGGAGAAGTTAAGCTGCAGAGTAGGTCTGAACATTAACAGGGCTAATTGGAAGTGACTGAATATTATTGCTCTAATATTCATTTCCATTTCTTGAGAAATCATTCCTGTACCTATGCTTTCTTCCTAGCCAGAGTGCTACATGCAGATACTGTGATTTCTTTTTAAATGGGTTTTTCACAATTCTACAACTGCTTTACATGCAAATGAGGAGAAAAATAAATAAATAATCTTGCTGACTAAGTATAGATTGAAAATACATTCATGCTTAACAAAAGGCAGTTATTAGCCAGCTGAATAGAAATGGAAATTGAATAGAAATTGAAATAGAAAGTCTTAGAGACATTGAAAGAACTGTGAAGTGATAAAGATGCTTTTATTCATTACTACATTCATTTTCTGAAACAACAACAACATAAGAAGGAGACGACACTGGATAATATCTTTAATAAGGGCATGCTTACAATAGGTTATGAAATGGAGTTTTCATTAGGTGCTCAAAAGCCTATAAGCAACTAATTAAAGCTAAAGAATTGGAAAACAAGATGGTGACTATTTCGCATGTACAAAACTTTCAGTGAATGAAACCATTCCCTGGGAAAAACATAATGCCACTCAGGCTTGGGGAATGGGCTCTGCAAGAAAAAGGACATAATGTTTGACTAATAATCCTCAAGTCATAATACCTGTGCCTTACAGCACTTGGTACTAACATATTTTATCTAAGACTCTACTAAGCAATCACTACGCATATCTTTTTACCGATGAATTCTTAATTAAGATCTTCCACTATTCCCTAATAAATGAGCGTATCATGCTCTCACTCTAACAAAACTGTTTCAATGGAGTGCTAAGTGTATAATATAATATTTCTGATCTCTTCTGAGGTTTGGGGATAAAATCAGCTTGTTTTCTAAATCTAATAGTAATGTAAATCAGTTGATTTACTGTGCTTCTCTTAAAAGAAAGCTGGCTGGATAGCTCCATGGTTTAGTGTGGGAAACCTCTGCTTAAAGGTTGTAGCTGCATTCTGTTCCAGTGATGTGCATACACTCCTGGCAGGAAGCGGCAGCTGCAAGCAGGTGGGGTAACCCCTTATTCTGCCCTTTTGCTTAGAGGTACAGCATAAGATCAAATGGTTATTTCAGCCAATCTTGGTTGCAATTAGGTAACTAGTATCCTATCTGAATTCTAACAACATACTATGTAATCATGCCAAGTAAATAAAAGAGCTCTCAGGGCGTTGCCTGTAGGCTCTGCTGGTTCGGACATCCTTGCCGTCGACTCCTTTGTTCTAAGGCAATTAGCCTTCCTTTGTTCCGTGATCACCTTCAGTTTAGGTATCTCGCTGTGGAACCAGAAGGGTATGGTAGAACCACTTCTTAGTATTCTCTGCTTGAAAAGGGTCACCATAAATAGAACTGACTTGAGAGTACATTATTATTATCCTAAAAGAATGTGAACCTATATGCTAATTAAACTGGGGTCCATTACTATGTGAAATATCAGTGCATATAACATGAACAATAATTTTGAAAGGTATTATTTTCCTCTTCTTCCCTACCAAGAACTTCAAAATGATAGGCTCTAAAATCAGCAGTCATACCCCCTGATGCAGTAAGGTAGATGTCTAGCTCACAAGCTTGAATGCTTCCCATCCTAATTTGAATGAATTACGTGAAAGAAAAGCAGGAGGGAATTAAGTGTGAAATACACTTTCCTGATATGAGGCTGAATGTTTTGATGAACACATTGGTTCAGTTGCCGTAGCAGATATTTGCCAAACACGCCGGTACAAGGGGAATATTCTGAGTAGACTAGTGTACATGTTCATTAAGAGATACTTTGCTCAAGGATTTCATGTCAAATATGCGTTTCCTGCATCTCTGTTTCATGTGTAGAGGGTGTTGCTAGCTAAGAGAGAGACTTTATGAGAAAAAATGATTTGCCTTGGATAATTCTCCGTATTGGTGTAGCCCCAGAGATGCTTTAGTAGGCATTATCTCCTCTTTTTTTCTTTTTTTTTCTTTTTGGGGAAAAAAAACATACACAAGATTGCCAAAGGGCATGTCACGCTGACATGTGGAACCCAACAGCGTGGGACAAAGTTACTACAGCAACAATAAACCCTTAAATGCAACCTTGGTCCATCTGGATGTTTGAGATAGTTTTAAAGTTTTATTAAACCTGTATTAGAATTATATCAACTGCCCTCAATTTATCTGCAGTTGCCATCTCATTCTGGAGTCTTATGAATTTCATCAGAGAAAAATCACCAACGTATTGATAGCATTGAAAATGACCTTAGAAATGTCATGACAACTAGCAGAGACATACCCTACTGTATCATGGAAATTGCTGTATTTTTCCACCAACTCAAAGAAAGAAAGAAAGAAAGAAAGAAAGAAAGAAAGAAAGAAAGAAAGAAAGAAGTCTGTTCCTTATTTTGAAGTTTGCTTCTCCCTCCATATCTGATATTTTGCAGATTTCCCTATGTGTATTATTTTTTTTTGGGGGGGGGGAAATAGGATTAATCCAGCTTCTCTTGAATATTATCAGACAGTACCTTCTAAATAGGCTAGGAAATACATTGACAGGCATGGTGCAGAGACTTTAGAACGCAGATTTTGGAATAGCAGTGAAATTTTAACTTGCCTTGAAATATAGAATCCATTTTAGAAGAATGTAGCTGAGCCCTGCATGAATTTTCCAAAGATAAAATACATGCTAACTCATCAACAGAAAAAAGCACTTTAATGAATTTGTATGTGGAAATCAAAATGTCAGTGAATTATGGTTCAAAACAGATCTCTCTCTCTCTTGTGTGTGTGTGTGTGTGTGTGTGTTTGTTTGTGTGTGTCCAGAAAAGAGATAATTTAGATCCAGACTCTTTGTTTGTATTCCATGTAAAATAGACAAATTGGCCCAAGTTTCTTCAGAAATTAGTGTCAGAGAAATAAAAGACATTTCAATATATTTATCATAGTATAGGCTGCCATGCACAGTATCATGGGGTGAGGATCCATCCAGTTCTAACCTCTTTGCTAGAAACATATATATATATATATAGGACATACAACCCAAATGTCAACTAACATGTGTTGTCCATTTCCTCCAGTTTTTTGCTACAGCTGTTCTTGGTCTTGTAACTTCCTTTGCATTAATGAAAGTTTACTGCTTGTTTACAGTGTAGCAGGAGTCCCCCCTGAGTAGCAACTGCTTTTTAAAAAATGCAAACAAACTTTGCCCTGACTTGCCAGGACTTAACTGTTGTGATGAAATATAAAGGCTTACCAAACAAGCAAACAAAATAATAAGTGCACCTAACTGAATTCAGCTGCTAATAAAAATGGTGCAGATAAGCTTGCCGCCCCAACCCCGGAATAAAGACACGAGACAGTAAATTGGATTAAATGCGGGCCACACTTTATTTACTTTATGAATTCAAGAAAATTGCCTTTCGTCCAGTAAAAGAATATGGGAGCCTGCTGTAGTGCGGAAAGCCGGTTAACTGGGGGTATTGCCCTACCCCCTGCTCAATAAATGGGCGAGTCCCTGGCCGCAAGCTCCATCGGTCCCGAGACCGCAGGATCCTGTCTAGCCGCTAATAAACACCCCCAGACCTCAAGACATCTTCGACTGATGACTGTTGGTCTGGAAGTGGCCCAGCGCATCCTCCCCTCACAGGCACTGTAATCGCACGATCCGCAGCACCGGAAGGTCAGATGCGCTGTTGGCTTACCTGATTTTACAAATTGGGACACACCGAAATACCAGTTATTTCCGCACTACCCGCCAGTGCGACCAAATTAGTTTCACCAAAAGCCAACAACCCTCATCCAGTGTGGGATAGGCGAAAAATCCCCCCATCCAAAGCCAATCAGGATGAAGGTCAAAAATTCCTATCCGGCCCCAAAATAGGCGACCAGAAAACTCACACTAGATTTAGGGAGGGCGGGCGGGTGCCCGGAAAGGAAGAGGAAAGTGCGGGGTAGAGCCACCCCTTATAAAGAGGTAACTCTCCCCCCCCCGCGCTCTTGGCGCCGCGGTGTCTCGTTCCCTTCCGGGTTGGGCGGCAAACGACGCTCGCTCGCCCAAAGTCTGTTGGGCTTGGCAGCGAGCTAAATCTTCTGTCTTTTAAGCAGAAACTGGCAAAAAAAATAGTCCTGGATTCTGGAGGGATCTAAGCAAGAACCTTAATCATCTTCTCAGAACTATAGAGCTGGAAGGAACCCAATGGATCATCGAGTCCAGCCCCTGTCAAAGAGGCACAGTGGGGAACTGAACTCTCAACTTCGGGCTCCTCTGCCGGATACTTAAACCACTGAGCGATCCAGCAGTGCAAATGTGCAACAAAAATGCAGCATGGTTGTACAGTAGTTTTGTCCTCAGAAGAATTTGAATGTCACTCTAATAGACCTTACATTTCCTCTAAATAATTGCCATTCAAATGGTAATGATATGGTCCATTTTATCTGCAATCTCACTTTCTAAAACATGATGGAGGCTGTTTAATATTTCTGTCACTGAGTTTCTGGTGCAGTTTCCCAAGGAGATGGATCGTTAAAGGCAGTGTTTGAAATAAAGATAATCTGGGCTTGAACAGGCAAAGATATGAAATGTACGCATATCAGAAACACATCTGGTCCTCACCAATTTCCCATTTCCATTGTGGTGATTTAGGAATATGACTGCACACCTTGTTTTGGTTGGAGGTCCCAGAACATACAAATTATTTATGCTGTGGGTTATAGCAATTTCTCATGATCATTCTGTAGATAAGGGGAATGCTCTGCAGCCCTCCAGCATACAATTCTAAGTACCTAAGGTAAAGGTAAAGGTTCCCCTTGACAATTTTTGTACAGTCATGTTTGACTCTAGGGAGCAGTGCTCATCTCTGTTTCCAAGTCATAGAGCCAGCGTTTGTCTGAAGACAATTTTCTGTGGTCATATGGCCAGTGCGACTTAGACATGGAATGCTGTTACCTTCCCACCGAGGTGGTCCCTATTTATCTACTCACATTTGCATGCTTTTGAACTGCTAGGTTGGCAGCAGCTGGGACAAGCGATGGGCACTCACTCCGTCACATGGATTCGATCTTACAGCTGAAGATCTACAGACCTTACAGCACAGAGGCTTCTGCGGTTTAACCCACAGCACCACCATGTCCCTAAGTAAACTATAAATCCCAGAATTCCATGGGATGTAGCTAAGAAAGTTAACATGCTCCCAAACTGCTACAACTCTGTAATGTAGACGGACTATGAGCTAGTGTGGTTTTCTTTTACTTCAGGTGTTGTCCCCAGGCAAGGATTGGTTTCCAAATTATGCTGCAAGAAAAGTCAGTTCATTTTCAAATCTTTAAACCAGGGTCTAGCACTGTGAAGCATATTTGACCATCTACACTCTTTAAAAAACTATGTTTGGACTTGTCTTTTTGGAGTAGGCTGGTGTGGACTGAAATGTTTTGATTGGGGTCGGTTAGAGGTATGATATGCCATTTGGTTTGCTCTTTGCATCCAAATGGTATATTGGAGCTCAAGTGGCTCTGTACGGTTCAGCTCCTTCCAGTTTGAATTTCCAGTATCCTGAAGTGGCTTAATAAGTGAGCCACTCTGGGATATTGGCAAATTAAACACTTCCTCTACTCTGCACGCTTATTTAAAGTGTGTTACTTATATACCATCCCGTAGCACTTAAAGCATTTTCACACACACACACACACACACACACACACACACACACACACACACACACACACACACACACACACACACACACACACACACACACACCCAGCAAGTTGGGTACTCAGTTTACCAACCTTAGAAGTATGGAAGACTGAGTCAATCTCAGCTATCTGGGATTGAATCCAGTAGTTTACAGTTTAAAATTATAGTAGAACAATGCTGATGCACTGCATCACTACTACTACTACTACTACTACTACTACTACTACTACTACTACTACTACTACTACTACTACTACTAATAATAATAATAATAATAATAATAATAATAATAATAATAATAATAATAATAATAATAAAGAATGTATTTCCTTTGCTTTGTCTTAAAAGACCAGTTAAGATTTGGTTTCTCAACCTGCCCTTCAGACAAACATTTTAATTTTTTTTTATAAGTGACGCAGCATATCAGCAATAGGCTATCCCAGTCTTTAGAAAAAGACAGAATGTTCGGTCTTCCTCACTTTCTACTGCCCCTCCCACTTTTCCCAGCAATATTGTCTTTTCTGGTCAGTTCTGTATTTCTATTATATGTCCATGGTAGGATAAGCTCAGGTTACTCATTTGTTTCTCTCGTGAGAGCGGGCATGATTTGATTGAACACCCATTTTTCTGCCTTTCTGGCTGTCTGTGGCATCTGCAAGGCTCTCCTCCAACAGTACTTTCAAATGAGTTGTGCGTTTTTTTGTCCCGGTCTTTCTTCACTGTCTTTTTTTTTTAAATAACATAGTATGTGTGATTTTGTCCTTGGTTTCTAGTGATATTCTTTTCTAACTCTGAACTTTTCCCTTTTTTAAATTTCTAAAGGTGAAGGGACATCTTTTGGAAAGCATGCACATAATACGTTAGTAGAGCTTTTGGTCCAATATAGCTTTCCTTCTTCAGGTTGCTTACCCTAAGGGAAAGGGTAACTGGAACAGGCCTTGTTTAAAAACAGCGATTACATTTGCTTTGTGTTTGGGTGACAAGTGGTGAAGTGATGAAAAATAAATCAGGTACTGCGATTTTCCTCTGCCTCATGTGTCTTTGTGAATGGAAGTGAGCACGAGAGGCTATCCTGTAGAGCAAGCTATTACCAATTTTTTTTACATGGCCAAAACACAATAAACACAATATGAAAGAAATATGGCCAAATCAGGACTGTAAAAGTCACATAACAAGCCTTATAAGGTGGTGGTGAAGAACTGTTTTCAGTCTGTGGCCCCCTTCAAATGTGCCTTATGACTATCATTAAGGATGGCATGGGTAGACCATCTTGGTGCCATCAACACTCAAGCTGCCCTTTGCTATGTAAAGTTGGCGTCTTATTTCCTGCTGGCAAAATGGACACAATATTGTTCAGGAATATGAGGCCACTTCCTGGCATTTTGAAATATGGATACAGAAGCACAATATCTCATATTCATAAACCAGAGATAGCCTTATGAATTGAGCTTGAATAGCAATACTGATCAACCCTACAGGATTGCTGTAGATATTGCAGTAAGATAATTAATTCTATAAGAATGCCTTCTTCTCTGAAACACGGATTGGCAACATGTGAATTATGTCGCTCTTTGGATGTTACTGAGCGAGAACTATTGTGAGGCCCTATGGTCAGCCTTATGGCTAGGGCTGATGGGAATTGGAGTATGGAGGGCCACAGTCTCTGCATTCATGCTCCAATGTGCTGTTAGCAAATTGGTTGACTATTTAATAATGATTAATACTCTTATTATAATTTAGTGTAATTATTTATGCATCTACAACAGATTGGAGTCCACTATCAAAAGAAATAAAAGAAAAGAAGAGAAAGATTGTCAATAAAATTGACATGAAGGTATACAATTGTACAGATGGAGGTATGGATTTCTTAGAAATCACTGAGGCTATGTAAACTAGAACCTATTTATAGCAGCCATGTATTTCCTTCAGTATATGTATTCCATCAACTAACTTTTGATTTTAAATCAGGTACTGAGTGAGCTTTTATTTATTATTGGCAAACACGGGAAGAGACAAACTGATGTAGAAAAGCCTATTTGTCATAAATAAGGCAATAAAACATTATTTGATACATAGCCTACATACCCATGGACAGACACATAAACCTTTCAGCAAACTTCCTGCTGTTTTCTACACTATGATTTACATGCCATCTAGTAAATAAAAAAGAAAATAATAATGCATATATTTAAAGAGAAAAGAACTCTGATAACAAGAACATGTCAGAGGTGATCTGCAGTACAACCCTAATCATCTTTACTTATAGCTCAGTGTTTTATGTATCTGGCTGTGGAGCCAGAGGTTGGGAGTTTGACCACTGTAGCTCCTTGACGTGGCTGGACTTGATAATCCATAGGGTCCCTTCCAGCTCTGCAGTTCTAAGATTCTAAGTTTTTTAAGATCTAAGGTACTCAAACAAAACTCCTCTAATTCCAGGAGGGTTCACTCTCAAAATAGATAGTTGCATATAAAACGGTGGTCTTAGAGGACATTTCTAACTGTTTAGCATGGGCCAAAGGCAAGCTGTGCTGACACTTGGCTGGTGGATCCAGTGCTAAATCTAACTTGTCCCTCACACCAAAGTAATGCTGGAAATGACTTAGGATTACTCTTGCCCTGGGCTAGCTTTATGCCACCATTAAGGTTCTACTCCTAGGGTTGTGCTGTTATGGAGAAGTCTATTTGCATATCATGTTCCACTTTTTAGCCTTGGAAAGTCCACTGCTGCAAGGGAAATATTATCTCTCTTTTGCTCAAAAAAGAAGACGACTTGAACAAATAAAATACAGTTAATTATTCTGTTGGTGAATCCATAGGGTTGCTATATTCCAGTTCTCCAAATCTAGGCAGCCTATTGTGCCCATTGTGCAAGTTGGACAGTCCAATTTGCATTCTTTACAAATTTGCATATTATGCTAATTACTGATGGGTTTTTTTATATTATCCAAATTAATCTCATTAATTGTTGCATTATTTTTCTACCAATATGCCTTTGCCTGAGGAAGCCATTATATAACAGAATTTTTAGAGTGTTGGAATTGAAACAGAGAGATGCAGGTTCACATCTCTGTTTAATCACACAATTTAGGTGATATTCTTGGGCAAGTCGGTACTCAGCTCTCAGTCAAATCTAACTTACAGCATCATTTTTAGAATTAAATGGGAAGAATATGTAAAACAGCCATGTACATTTCTGGTGCGTATAAAAAAATAACATTATATCACACATGTTGGGCTTCTGACAATATTCCTATGAGATTACTGTTATTTTTTGCCATCTTTTTATTTATGGCCAAAGCAAAAACAGAGACCTACGGACCCATGAGAATAGCCCAGGAATTTCCCATGAATGACACACTGTTTGTGGGGGTGGGGGGTGGGGAATGCAAGAGAAGATGAGAGTAAACTGCAGAAGTCATGGGAAAAGGGAACAAATTGTTGTTTTCTTCAGACATAGACTGAAAAAATATTATAATTAGAAAACATCCTAGCTTAACATATTTTGGAATATTTAATGTCACACAGAGACACATTCAAGGAAGTGCCAGTCCAAAATGCCACTTGCTTCCTAAACTATTGCCACGATTGAGAATTCCACTCATAGTAGGGTTGGAATTTTTTAGGCGCACGTCATCCAGAATCTCTCAGCTACAAGAGCCACTGACTTGGTGAGAGATTCTGAGAGTCATAATCCAAGAGTGTGTTAACTCTGTCAGTCTGTGCTCCCTAATTCAGAGACTGAATTAGGAAGGAATTAGAAGAGAACATCAAGTGTAACAATGTGTCACCGGAGACCAAGACCAAGATGATCCACACTCTTACATTTTCAATCACCATGTATGGGTATGAAAGCTGGACAGTAAAGACAGTTGATAGAAAAAAAAAGATTCACTTGTAATGTGGTGCTGGAGCAAAGCTTTGCAGATACCCTGGACTGCCAAAAAGACAAACAAATGGGTCCTAGATCAAATCAAGCTTCCACTATCTCTGGAGGCAAAAATGTTGAAACCAAGACTGTCCTATTTTGGGCACATCATGAGAAGGCAGGATTCTCTAGAAAAGATAAGGTTGAAAGCAGCAGGAAAAGAGGAAGACTGAATATGAGATGGACTGACTCTCTAAAGAAGCCACAGACTTGAGTCTACAAGAGCTGAGCAGGGCCATTGAAGGCAGGACATTTTGCTCATTCATAGGGTCACTATAAGTCGGGGACAACTTAAAGGCCCATAACAACAACAACAGTACAAATATATCAGGTTCTCATGCACATTCACTGAAGTGATGGACTCATTTAATTTAGCAGAATTTATGTCTGAGCAAGCAATGTAAAGAACCATATTAAGGCAGACACATGTAGAATTAGCTCTTGAAGAAGGATGTTGTAGTTAATAGTATGTTTCCATCTCATTTTCTGAAACTGCTTCCAGAAATTTAAGTTTCACAGGAGCCATAAATACAACAATAACAAAAATAGCAACTGGAATCTTCTAATAATTTATACTTATCCTTCATCTCCCCCCCCCCCTACTGTTAGTATACTGAGGGCAGCACCAAGCTAAAGCCAGTACTGTAGCTTGTGGGAAACGAATTAATGTTTCTGGAAGGCCATGATGTCATAGGAACATGGTTGTATAGAACTGTAGAGCTGGAACAGGTCACAGGGACCATCAAATCCAAAGGAAGACTACAGCAAGATGCATAATGTCAGACTTTTGAGGTTTTTTTTTTTATTAAGACCCCAGCTACTATTCATTGCTATCAGTTAATTATTTTCTTTGCATTGTTTGCATAGAAACAATGCAAGCCCTTCTGAAAACTAATTTATTGGGAATGGATCTCAGGACATGTTCTCACAATGGCAACATTTATTGATTTTTTTTGAAATTAGATCTGTGTGAAAACCCGTGAAGCTCCATTGATTAGGTAACCACACAGAAAGGCTTGTTTCTCATAATCAATTAGTTAAAACACCGACTGTCCATTTTCCTTTCTCTAAAAAAAACCCTAAGGATTACTTTAAAAAGGAAAAAAAGCCAGGTGATGGTCCAAATGGATTTTAGAGATACCACATATCTATGGCGCTGTGGCTAAATGGGTAACATGGCAACCCTACGAATCCCAGCAAATGTTCACCATTAGAATTTCTTCCTCACATGTGGTTGTTAAAAACTAAAGGGATACTGCAAGGAGAAAGACAGTAATAACTCCATCCTTCTTTGCAGTGAAGGGCCACATCAAGAACATGCTGTATCTTTACGACCAACACTAGTTTAAATCTCCCCCTCCCAGAAGACAATGAATTCCTCATTCTAGGACATCCGGCAGTTCTTGTGTAGAGTCATCCATCAAATGAGGACCTTTGACTCCAGTTTAGTAACAAACTGAATAGACACCTCAGTTAAGAAAATAGAATAATTTGCTGCAATCAAACCTTGAACAGCAGCCCTTCAGCTTAGAAGAACTGCAGAGTAAAGGAACATGCAAATGTTGTTACTATTAGCATCAAAGGAAAGCCACTGTTTCTGTGTCAAAGCACAGCTATTTATGGGACACCATCTCTATAATTCATATATTTCTCAAAGCAAAAGGAGGCAGATGGAGGGGTGGGGAATGGTAGAGATCACAGGATGATTTTGCAATAGACCACCAATGCATTTGGTGTTCCAGCTCTTTAAAAATAATAACAAAGAAGGCCCGCACCTGCCTGTATTTTCTAATTGGGTGTAGGAATCCATGGTACATTTTAAGAATGTAACAAATACTGGCAATTTTTCTTGTTTTCCAGGAAAATGTTCTCTAGACTTATCATGAAATTATACTATAAAAAAGGTAAACACTGTTAGATGTTTTGCTCCTACATGAAAACAAAAAAGAAAAAACACTTGCTTTCTGTTCGGGCATTCACAAAACTTTAACAAGTTTATTTTCGAATAACAGTGCATTCGTAATCGTAACACAACGATTGTCCAGTTGTAGTGTATTTGGAATGGCTGGAAGCTGCTTGTGCTCGAATGAGTGGCCTTGCACTGGCAGAAGCATTTTGTGATGGCTGATCCTAGTGATTTATGATCAGAATGGTCTCTCATGGTAACTACTGCGCTGGGTAGGTTCATGCAGCAAGGGAGCCAAAACTGGAGCAGAGGTGTGGTGGGATATACAAGGAAGTGAGTTACATCAGAGCGAGACCTCCTCAAGCTCAAGGACGCAGTATGTCAGCAAACTGTTAGGCCAAGATGAGGAAAGGTAAAGGTTCCCCTTGACATTTAGTCCAGTCGTGTCCAACTCTAGGGCACGGTGCTCACCCCCGTCCATAGACAGTTTCCGTGGTCACATGGCCAGTGCGACTAGACACGGAATGCCCTTACCTTCCCACTGAGGTGGTACCTATTTATCTACTTGCATTTTTACATGCTTTCAAACTGCTAGGTTGGCATGAGCTGGGAAAAGTGACAGGAGCTCCCTCCCATCTTACAACTGCTGGTCTTCCAACTATGCAGCACAAAGGCTTCTGCGGTTTAACCCGCCGCACCATCACAAGATGAGGTAGTCCTGAGTAATCCCAACATCTCCAGGCTGGAAGGAATTGGATTTAGCACAGCTCTAGTTAGCTTAGTATTAGTTCATCTTCACTCCAAATCTTACCTTGACTTTTATTATAACAATTTAACTCTTTCACTGCTGTCAGTGTATAGCTAAACCCAGTTTGGATGCTGAAGACATGAGAGTTACAAATACTTAAAAGTTCTTGTATTTCCTTTTCAAATCTTTTTCACTTCCATAGGGTTTTTCACAGATGGGTACATATACAAAAAAGGCAGCTGAGGAGGAGGAGTAGTGAAGTGAAGGTCTTGTCGCCCTGTCCTCCTTAGTTATCCTTTCTAGCTAGTTTGCTGGATAATTCATGGGGCTTAGTAGTATTCTGGATCAAGAAATTTATTCCGGTAAAAAAACAAAAAACATAAAAATGCATCCTAATCATTACAGGATTTTTCCTTGCATTTCTGCATGCCAACACAGATACACATTCCTATGAAAATGGAAGCATAGTCTTCTACTTTTAAGATACATTTTGCTGGTTTAACAATCAAAATTTGCACAACCTTAAATGATGGGTTTGGTTTTTTAGATTCCATACTCTCTATCATTTTGGCTGATGTACATTGGTTGATGGGTTAGTCCTTTTTAAAATATTGTAGGGTTTTTCTTTTCTTTTTAGATCTCCTCCTGCACATTTGCCAAATGTCCAGTCAAGCTTGAATAGTGTGGTGCATCTTCTTAGCTTGAGAAAAATATGAAAGCAGTTAGTCCTAAGTCTCTATTACCGAAAAGTTGCTCATGAATAGCATGAATACAAGTAACTGGTTCTATGAAGGGTCAGACTCACACAGTGCAACTTGCATAGTATACATAAAATGATTATTTTTATGCTTTAGTTGAGTGAAAGAACTCAAAGTTCAAAAACTATGCAGCAGCTCTCCCCAAATCAGAATCCTCTATGGCAAGGTCTGGGGTGTGATTGGGCCACCACAAGCAGCCTCAACATATGTTATAGCCTCAAGAGTCTTTGTATGTGTAGTGATGGCTTGAAACAAATTAATAAGGAGGTCCACTGTGCCCCAGAATGTTTTTGGAAATCTTTTCCTAAAGATTCCAGTGTTGGATTATGGAACTCCAGGAAATATCTTTAATTTACTTAATCAGAATATGGGAGCAGTAGCCTTCTTATCAGATAAAGCGAATTGCAAGAAGCTTCTTCTTAAGAGATCAAGTAAATTGTGTTTATGGTAGGAAAGTTTCATTGGTCATTGTGGTGAAGCTAAAATATTAATTTCTAGTACATCACACCTTCTATAGTTAAAGCAGATGAGTGTCCCTGTTGACATTGGGATGAAAACAATTAACTTTCATCTCTGAATTGTATACTGGAAAACTTAGTAGAATTATATGGCATATTTCCTTCCCCACTACAGTTCTTGTTGGTATCATAAGGCAAGCTAAAGGAGACAAAACACAGAGCTAAATGTGTTGACATTATTGTGCTATAGCAATGTTTAGGCTACTAAAGATATTGTCTGCTGGCATTCCCACAGTGGAAACCTTGTGCTGCTTCAAACTTACCACATTGTCTGAAAGCAAAAATAAAGTCCATTGTTACCACATACAATAGATTGCATTTGTCCTTGAGTGTTGTTTAAAAGCTGTTCTTGGCAGCTTTTTCACTTTTGTGTTCGTGTCACATTGCAGGTCTTTACCATTTGATAGGAATCCACGAGATGAAAGAGCACATTCTAAAAGGATTGAGATTTGAATCAAATATGAACATAATACAAAATGGCCATGACTTCTGTAAATCTCTTGACATTTGGTAACTGCATGCGTGATTTACTACCTACAATGGCTGTTGGAAGGGCTGAGCCTAAATGCCCAGCTTGCAGTCCATCCCTCAGCTTTGTTCCTCAGGTAACACAAAAGAATCTGGCGATTTCAACAGCAAGGTTCCTTATAATTTCACCTGAAGCATATATGTAAGCAAAAGGCTTTGGCCTTTAATTGCTTTGGTAAAAAGTATGCTGTTTCCCAAATGGCAGCTATCCTAGAGGACACGGTATCCCAAAGGACATAAGCTCAGAGCTACAGAGTTGGAAGGGCCCTATGGATCATCAAGTCCTGCCCCTGTCAAAGACGCACAGTGGAGAATCAAACTCTCAACATTTGGCTCCACAGCCAGATATGTACACCTCTGAGCTACCCAGCAGTTTGGATGAATAATGTTATGTGTTATCCTCTAGATCACTGGTTCTTAACCTTGGGTTAGGTGTTTTTGGACTGCAATTCCCAGAAGCCTTCACCACCAGCTGTGCTGGCTGGGGTTTCTGGGAGTTGCAGTTCAAAAACACTTCAGTAACCCAAGGTTAAGAACCATTGCTCTAGATTGAGGCCATGGGGTGTTAAGGTAGCTAGTCTTTAAATCATACATGGCAGTTTGAGGATGTGGAAGGATCTATGGAGAGGTGAAGGCTACCCCATGTCTGTTGCCCCATTGCCCTTCCTGGCTTCCAAAAGAAAAGTTGCTAGAAAGGGACTGGCCAAGTAGATGAGAGGAGCGGTGAATGTCTCCTTGCAGCAGGGTCGGATCCCAGCATGCTTAAAAGGGGCACTAGTAAGAACATTGCTTTAAAAAGCCTTCATTGGATACAACACTAGCGGATAATTAGCAGCCAGTCTGCAATATTCCATTCTTGGGCAAGGTGCCAGAGAGGCTCGTGGCTTCTCAGCTCCAGTGGTTCCTGGATAAAATGGATTATCTAGATATATTTCAGGCCTAATTATGGAACAGAGACAACTTGGGTTGCTTTAGTGGGTGATCTATGCTGGGAACTGGTTGTGGGGAGTGTGTCTCTGTTGATTCTGCTGGACCTTTCAGTGGCTTTCAGTACCATCAAACACAATTTCCTTCTGTGCTGTCTCTCTGGGATGGGACTTGGAGGCACTGTTTTACTTTTTCTGGGATGGGACTTGGACACTCCAGTCATTCCTGGAAGAAAGTATTCAGAAGTATTCCTGCTCAATGCCATGGCTGTTGGCCTGTGATGTCCCTCAGGGTTCTGTTTGGTCCCCTATGATATTTAATACCTACATTAAACTGATGGAAGATGTTATCTACAGTTTTGAGGTTTGGTGTCACTAGTATGTGGATGACACCTGTGATGGACCACCAAGTTGATGGACCACTCTAACAACTCAGATACACTACCCTGTTGATCCTTGCATGAGTGAGCTCAGGAGTGTTAAATGAGGTGATGGCTAAGGGAACCTGTATTTTATTAAAGATACTGAAAAGGGCAAAAAGGCAAACATTCCAAAAGGTTTTTTTTAAAAAGAGCATCAAAAGAATTTTGGATCAAGCAGTCAATCAGAGACTAAGGCAGGAACAATACAGAGCAAATATACAAGAAAATAAGAAAGCTAATTAGACTGTGTAATACACATAGCCTAGTGTAGCATCATCATAGTCTCAAAGCATGTAGAGCATGCCATAACAGGATGGTAACTGAGCATAGTGTCTCCTAAGAGATAACTAAGTCAATTAAAGTAACTTCTAAACTTTTTAATACCTTATCATCATATGCTGGAGCTTCTGAAATGGTCTGCCAATCAGACTTCAAGTTCCCTGGAACGTTCACCAAGAACAGTTTCTTCACACAAACTGAAATTGTTGGAATTATTTTCTACTTAGCAGAGTACCAGAGAACAAGCTGACTCAGCCTTGAAGTCCTCACTTGAAAATAAACCACAGGTGGTACTCCCATTGTGGGCAAAAGCTGCCCCCACTTTTCTCCCAGCCAGCTGTTTCCAGATACTGAGTAAAGCCTGAGTTTTCCAGAAAGGTCCGCAAGATTATATTGCTGCTGGATAGCTTAGTGGGTTAGGTATCTGACTGCAGAGCCATAGGCTGCGATTTCAGTTCCTCAGTTTGCAGCCCAAAAGAGTCACCCTCTGTGGCCTTAGGGAAGCTATAAGTTATCTGGAAGAGAAAAATAAATGAGGCCAGAGCTTTCCCAGGAAAAGGATGTTTTGCTGATAAATAAAAAAAATAAAAGGAATCTTTTCATGAGAACTACTGAAATGATTAAATTACTCAATGTTTGACCTTAGAGGGAAGAAAAAAACAGAGATAAATGACAGCAGAGTAGGTACAAGTGCGCATTAATACTCCAGGATACTGGATAGTTCAGTGGTTTATGTATATCTGGTTATGGAGCCTGAGGTTGGTAGTTTGATTCCCTCCTCTGCCTCCTTGACAGGGACTGGACTCAATGATGATTCCAGCTCTGCAGTTTCAAGAGTATAATTAATTATAATTAACCATGTTTCCTCAAGTGCTCAGTTTCTTCATAACACTCAACTCTATCTTTCCTTTCAGTCCAAACTGGAGGAAGCTGTTTCAGTTCTAGATCAGTGTCTGGTGTCACTAATGGACTGGATGAGGGTGAATAAAATGAAACTTAACTCAGACAAGATGGACAATTAAGCTCCTGCTTAATTGAAAGGCAGGTCAGGGAACAGGGATCCAGCCTGCGCTGGATGGGGTTACGCTCCCTTTGACAACACAGGTGTACAGCTTGGGGATTCATCCCCGATTTTGAATGCCCAGGAGTTGCCAGGAGTGTATTTGCACCATTAAAACTAGTGCATTAGTTATGCCTGTTCCTGGAGAGGTCTGATCTGGTTACCGTGACACATGCCTTAATGTTGATTTTTGTAATGCACTCTATAAAGCCTGCCTTTGGAAAGTATTCAGAAACTTCAGCAGGTCAAAAATGCTGCAGCCACATTGTTAACTGGGGCTATTTAAAAGGATCATATAATTCTCATGTTATTAGAAGCTCCACTGGCTGCCAGCCTGTTTTCAGGCACAATGCAAAGTGCTAGTTTTACCTTATAAAGCAAAAACTGCATTTCCCTTTATGAGCCTCCCCAGGTTCTAAGACAACCAAGAGAGGCCCTTCTCTCCGCTCCACTAACCTCACAGTTGTGTTTGGTAAGGATACAGGAGAGGCCCTTCTCTGTTACTCCTCCCAGACTCTGGAACTCCCTCTCACTGGAAGCCAGGCTGGCCCCATCATCGATGTACATCCTTAAGCAAGCAAAGACCTTTCTCTTCAGGCAGGCTTTCTTTTAATGATTGTTTGACTGAGGTTTTTCTTTTTTTTTTTTTTACAGAGGCAATTGTATTTTGTTTTTTTAATGCGTTTTGTATTGTGTTTGTATGCCACACTTTTTAGTATTTGTAGACTCACTGTTGCTGGCTTAGAATACTGTCTTTTAATGATGTAAGCCACCTTGGATCCTTTTTAAGGAGAAAGGTGGGGTAAAAATATTTAAAATAAATAAATATAAAAGATGCTGAGGAGAAAAACATATTCTTGGAAAAACAATGTAAAAATTAAGGAGCTTAATGTAATTTGCCTAATATGCAAATTCTGTTGCCCAGAGGTTTGTTTGTTTGTTTTTAATGGCAGGATTAGTGGTAAATGGTGCGGGGGGGGGGGTCTAACCTACAATTTCCATAAGCTTTTAGTGGCAGCTCACCTTTTTTTTCTGGTACAGAGAGGGATGTGTGCAAGAGGGCCACAAAACAATTTTATTTTGTTCATCTCCGCATTAGAGCTATATATTTATCAAAGCCTTCAGTATATGACTGGTTTTCCCCAGTTAAACATGTTTTTATTTCAGTTTCATCTTCAGAAAGCTCATCTATTACCCAGTTGATGGAAGGAAATGTCAGAGCAGAGCTTGAAAAGTTACTTCCAAAAAGAATATATCACATATATAATTCTATCTCTCCCAAGTAGGTAGCTGCCGTGAGAGTTACAATTTTAAAATCAAATCTTCATTTCCTATCTCAAAGTAAGAAAAACAGATATTTTCAGGTACTTAAAAAGACATCTGGATGTTACAAGTTGTGGTCCTGTGACATGAACTCATTCTTCCCATCCACAGTGCAGTTATCTCAACACACACAGTGGATCATGAGGCAGCTGTCTGAGTCAGCACTGAACCCATACAATAATTATCTGCCATCATTTCTGGAGGCCACATTACTAGAAGCATAAAATAACTAAAAGTTACAGCATACCCCAACAAGGAGTAAGTCCCCAATCACTAAGTTACAATCATAATGTGATATCAATGTTATAGTGAGGCATTTGTAATGGGAAGAAAGAACTTGTTACAAATAACTAGTTACTGCCAAGCTCCATCTCATGGTTGAAGGGATTAAACATATGCATCCTCTTCAAGTTTTTATGCAGTGTTTGTGGTTTAGCTTGTTCCTTCTGTGTTCCTCCTGGACAAGAATGACTTATAAATGAGGGTACTGTACACAAAAACCCTATTTTAGGTAGTTTTCTGAAAGCCGGTCTGGCACACTCCATATTGCAGCGATTAACTGTCTTTCTCAAATCTTTGAGCAAACTTCTTTTTGTTTTTGTTTCAGAATGCTGTCCCTTGGTTGCATAAGTATACTTAGAAAAATTAATCTTCATGTTCTTGCATTCATCCTTCATATATATTTAATATCACTGTTTACTCAAACTGAAGTTCTGTCTTTGTATGTTAACATAGCCTGCACTTGTAATCATGGGGCAGCAAAATTGTTGTGCATCTTTCGTGTAACAGAAGTATTTTCAGTTTCAGGAATCAGGATAAATAATATGGTCCAAGCAGAGCCTCTTTTAGTATCGTTCATTCCGAACTGATAGTAGAAACAATAAATTTTCGCTCATACCTTTAGAGATTTTGATAGGGGATGATTTATTTTGCCTTAGAATCACAACCTGTATACTTTTTCTCATTCTTCACTTGTGTGAGTATTATTTTTTTCAAAGGATCTTATTAGAAAAAAAAAAGTTTATTTTTCTCTTTTTCAATTAGCCTTTCCAGCATAGCATGCTATAGTAACACCTGGTGCTATTCATTTGAAGTGGAGGTTAAAGGAGGTTAAGAGAGAAAATTTGAAAAGATGAATGATGTTGATAGCTCTGAAGAGTGACAAATTTCAGCCTCAAGGCTATCTCGCCTTGAGAAGCTTCTCATTGAAAAGCTGGCTTCCTCGCAACTCTTTCCTCCCTGCAGTTGTCAGTAATTATTTGTACCTCAATGTACAGCTTACTGCTACGCATGTCAAATAATTTCTAGCCATGCTAGTTAATGTATAGGTCTTTATGAATGTCCACTGATGACAGATGATTTCACTTATTTGGGGAAGGCTGCTTGAAACTGAGCTAAATTTAAATTAATCTTGCAACAACAAAAAAACACTGCTTTATTTGGGAGGACTTTGTTTAGACGATATCTAAAACATAAACTTAGGGTGAATCCATACCTCAGTGACAAGAGATGCTTTGTAACAAGAGATGCTACTCTTGGTATCTACAGTTAATGAATCTGGGAAAGACATCTAAGAGACAAGCAGCAGTTCTGCACTGGAGTTGACTTAAACCGTAATGTTTATGTGGATATCCTCTAACAGCCTTCACATTTATAGAAGTTGTCCATTAGCTACATTTGGCTATGGGTGGTCAGGAGGAAACACTGGGCTCAGTTTATATATTGATTTTACAAACATGACTATTCTGAAGTCATGTCTCTGGAGGGTTTAACAAAAGGGTCTCGTTGGCCAACAGTGAGGTGAACAACCCGAATGACCATGGGCTAAGTGAAAAAGTCTTTTTTTCTATCACATATTTGCGCACGCGCGCGCGCGCGCGCGCGCGCACACACACACACACACACACACACACACACACACACACACACACACACACATACACACACACACACACACACACACACACACACACAAATGCAGTGCTGAAAATGTCTCCCAGATTAACTGTGGCCATTTCCAATCAATTTTTAAAAGATTTAAAATAGCTCATACAAATTGAAAAGACCAATTTTGCTTATCTTGAAAGAGAATGGTTGATCCCATCTGCTTTTTTTAAAAAAATTTTTGAAAGAATCCAGGCTGCAGTAACAGAAATTTTGAAAGACATATCAAAAAGGAAAAACAAGTGCTTTGTTATAAGACTGAGCATGTGTGGAAAAGGCTCAACAGCAAGAGCATTCCAAAGTGGATACATTGTAGAAACTTTGTGGACTGGGAAGGGAAATTTTCTGAGGGCAATGAAGAGCAAATAAAAAGTCAAACGATAGGTTTTCTTTGAAGAGTAGCAAAACAAAACAAAACAAAAAGAGACTTGCTTTAAAGAAAGTAATGCAGTGACTGTCCTCCAGAAAGAGACATTTTGCCATGTATCCCCAAGGAATTAGCATACAATTTTGTAAGGAATATTCAAAGCATGTATGCAATATAAAAGCACAGAGCAGTTGTGTTTGCCCCGGCCCTCAGTGCTTTCAATTATCTTTTCAAAGGTGTGGCTTCCTTTATTGAGACAATTTGTCCTTCCTCTCTTCCTACTGCTCCCCCACACACACTCTCTCTTACCAGCCGTATTATCTTTTCTGGTTATTTCTGTATTTTTGATTATATGTGCATGGTAGGATAGGCTCAGGTTAGTCATTTTTGCTCCAGTAAGAGTTCAGGCTTGATTGATAATCCACTTTCTGGATGTCTGTGATAACTATAAAGCTCTACAGCTGAGTTTATTTTTTGTCTCTGTCTTTTTTCATTGTCTTTCTTTCTCATAGTATGGATGATTTTGGCCTTGCTTTCCAGCAACAAACTTTGCTAATTCCCAGCTCTCCTTTTATATATATATTCCAAAATGTGAGGGGACATTTTTCCAAAACATGCCAACAATATGTTTGTAGAGCTTTTGGTCTGAGCTTTCTTCACTTCTCACCCAAACACAAAGCACTTGCTATGGTTCTGTTTATTTATTGACAAATGTGAATAGCTGGGAGCACAAGAGGGTATCCTGTAGATCATCTTGATTGGAGATTTCTTGAAAAATTGAATACATATACAGTCTCTCTCTTCTCTCCCCAACTCTTATTCACACAAACATAAACAAACTGTTTATGTATATAATTATATACTTTCAGCATTTAACTTGAATTTTAAAAAAATTCTTAGCATTAAAAACATTTACACAAATCTACTGAGTTTTAAATTATTAATACAACAGATTGTTTGAGTTTATTAAAGAATACTTCTTCATTTCCACCCTAAATCCACTGAAGCTAAAAATTAATTAAATCAATTAATGATTGCATTTTTTTTTTACAAATTGCATTCAATTTATTATAGAATAATTTAAATCAACTTTGAGAACTATATTATTTAAATTTGGCTACTGTAGAAGAAGAAATTGTAGGAGCTGTTTGAATAACAAATGTTTGGAAAGGCTGGTTTTTAGAAAAGGGTTTTTTAAATAATAAAGAAAGAGATTCATTGACTGATAAAAACAAACAGAAACTTGTGGAAGAGGCTTTTAATTAAGGGTAATTGGAGAGAAATTTGCCACCAGTAACTCTGCTTTTCAAAAAATAAAACTGCAGTGAGGAGAATTATGGAGCAGGGGCACAAAGTAGGGCTTGTGGGAAAATGGCTCCCATGGACAACATTTTGTTCATTCCAGTTTATTATGTTAATCAGTTTCCACTGTGAAGCTGCCAAGCTGTCAATGCTTTTTGTTAGAGTAGGAAATGTTAGCAAAGTCAATGACCTAATTCTGTTGTTTCTAGAGGTGATCAGATAAGTGACATTTCCAAGTATGATCAATGTAAGTTGTAGGCTACTTAAATTATCAGTGCTTATTATTATCCTTGATGATGATGATGATGATGATTTAATTGTATTTCTATCCCATTCTTTCTCCAGCAAAATCAAAGTAGTACAGGTCTCTCTCCTCATCCCAGTAGATGCATCATAATAAATCTATGAGGTGGATTATGCTAAAAGAGAGTTACGGGTTCAAGGGAGTAGAACCTAAATCTCCCAAGTTCTAGTACTACTTTCATACCATGAACTATTCTTGGATGCTGAGGATTTTGGTGTAAATTGGAGCTTTTTCAAACTCTAGCACTATTGCCATTTTTCTTGCAAATTTGGAAAATTATGTCAAATTATAGCATTTGGATTATGTCACAGGTAATTGAAGGGTGTCGCAGTCTTTCATTCCTCTGATACCTGACAAACAACATTTTGTGTCAATGACAAAACTCATTCTGAAGTAAGCTAAATAGTCACCAGGAAACCTGAATCCATTCTTGACTCCTACCAGTGAATAGTGTGAATAACAATTAATATTAATGTTTTAATGACTGTTTTAATATAGAGTATTATTATAATATTGCCTATTTTCAATGGTTTTAATGATTTTAAAGTTTTAATATTGTTGTATGCCGCTCAGAGACCACTGGTAATGGCATGGCTAAAAAATCTTGTAAACAAACAAACAAACAAACAAACAAACAAACAAACAAATAAATAAATAAATAAATAAATAAAACTTCAGATGTCTAAGTTGACGCTCTGCTCAAAATGACTTCTTTGTGGCACACTGATTAAGTCTGATATCAGTCAAAGTGTTTCTGGATAGGTGAATAATGGGAGGGTTCCATTTTGTTATGAAACAAATAAGATGGCAGCTTCAGAACAGCAACAAATATGTACTTGGTTGGTTAAAATTCATATTTATTTGGAGAAAGGCTCTGGGTATATTTGTATGCATACAGCCCCTGTTCAAACTAATATCAACCACATGCCATCCAGAAGGAAATAGCTGGTGTGTATATTGATGTCAAAGGTTGAAATGGAAATTTTTTTTGGAATTCCCTTGTGTTTGGTAGCCAGTTGATGAATGGACTCTTCTGGTAAAAAAATATTGGTTGTGAAGTGGTTTCCAGTGTTATGTTAAAAATGCAAAATTCTATGGAATCTGAGGTCAACCTTTTTTCTTGCCACAATAGAATTCTTTAGGGAGTGATTCAATGGCCCTTCAGTAACCCTTCAATAGCCAGTGACTTCAATAGTACTTCACCATTGTAAACTGTTTGGTATGCTAAGTGTGGCGATCTGACATCTCATTTCATTGTTCATGTGAGAATATCCTGAAGGCACTACAATCTCTCCTAATCAAATAACAACTCAGGACAGAACTACTTGTCATCACTTCAGACAATTTTCTGAGTCTTGACTGTAAAATTGCAGTATAGTGGCTCATGGACATCAGACCAGACTGAACGAACTCAAAGTGAAGAGGACTGAAGGATATACTAAGGAGATGGTAATTATGCTTAGTTAAGTGGCACTAAGGTTTTTTAGACAAGGCATGGGAATGAAAATGTGATTGCTAAGTATGCTCAAGCAATGAAAACTGACCAAAAGAACAGGAACCTGCAGTGCTACACATCATTTTAAAAAAATTCATTCTTTTTGAAGACTGCTGCTTAAATTCGGAGTTCCATCTTCCAAAACAGCATCAGGGGTAGGGGAGCAGTGAAGCAGAAATGTAAGCAATGAATCGATTTAAATACAGTAATTTAAGACCCTTTTACAGGGAAACACATTTTAAAATATAAAGATGAATGATAATGATCTTACCGAGATTTTCTAATTGATCTAAAAACTTCTTTCAAATAAGGAAATGTAGTTTGTAAAGAAAAGTGAACGTTTGTTTTATTATCCCGGTAGTCTGCATTTCCATTTCAAAAATGTTAAAAGGGAAGGAAAGATATGTTATATACCTATTATAAAAATGAGGAGAGCTTGTCCTGTGAGTGTGTGTGTCTGTTTGTCTGTCCGCATCCCTCTTCTGTGTAATCCAGCTAGAGAATCTTACTTTATGACTTACTTTATGACTCAAAGTGCACATGTATAAATAAATGTGTTGAGAGAGAGAGAGAGAGAGAGGAGAGAAATAACATCATCTGCAGCAGCACATTGCTGCTAAATAAAAGTTTACTGTTTGTGATTTTAAGGGTTGCTTGCACAAAATGTGACCAAGTTGCATGCACCTCCAAATTGTGAAAGAAAGCCTTTAATCAGTGTTAATCTGTCCCAATCCATGACATCACTCCCCTCACCCAACAGGATTTTGGCCATTGTCTAAAATGACTGGACAGAACAAGCAGTGGGAGTACAAGAAAAGATAAAGTATGGAAGGTATGGCTGCCATATTGTCCAGATGGTTGGAATTTGCTTGGATCCTACTCATGTCACCTGGTGCTTGTTTATCTAGTGTGGACTCTCATTGTTAAGTTCTAAAGAGTATGGAGAGGCATTTGCATCTTTCCTGCAGAAGATTCCCTGGAAAGAGCATTGATTTGACAAGAATTAGGCAATTTCTTCAGCAAAAGAAGAGGTGAAAAGGGGTGAGAGAAGACAGGAAAAACCATAAAAAAATGCACCAGTGCAGGGAGATATCTTGATAAGCAGTCTCAGCATGGGGCGATTTGGAAAATTGCTGTGAATGACATTTTTAAAAAATATTCATCACATCCCTAATGTGCATCTTTATTGCTTTAATTGTCATAGTTCCATATCATTCAATTCTGGGATTTGTAGAGATCCTTAAGAAGTATGAAGGTACTTAAAAAAAAAGCATGAAGGATTAAGTGAGGATTAAATCAGTTTAAATTTGCAGTGGACTAATGCTTTCCTTGAGGGAATTCTAAGTATCTTGTCAAACTATAAATACCAGATTTTCTTAGGAGGAAGCCATGAGATTAAAGTGAATCAAACTGATCAGTGCTTGAAAGCAATGAGTTTCAAGTAACAAGTTGAAAGGTAAGTGGTTCCTTTCTGCAGGATCCTAGAAATTCCTTTTTCTTGCAGTAGAAGCAGGAGATTGTTTGCTCCACCGATGCAAGCAGTTGAATCAGTGGGGCTTCTTTGCCCTCCCCTTCAGGAGGGAGACAGGCAAGCAAGAGCACTTATCAGTTAATAAAAGGGGTCACCTGCACCCAGCCAGTTCTCTCTTTTGTTTGTCAGCCCACCTGCCCATCCTGTAATATAGTGTGGCAGCTTGCGATCATTTCAGGGCTCGATAGAAACCTTGGATTTTCATCTAATTGGTGCATTAAAGGGTGAAGGGGGTATATTTCTGCCTATCCTGCACTGTAGAATCACAGAACACAAAAAGCTGATCAGGGATCATGGTCTGTTAAATAGCTCACACTGGCAGATAGCAGGTATTGAAAGTGAGATCTCTGAGTTCCAAAGATGGGATCTTATTGCACCTCGCATTGATCCAGAGATTTGCTTGCTGGGATGTTGGGTACATGGGGGGGGGGCTACCTTGGCTGCTGCTTGCCCAAGTTCAAGATGACTGGATGGGTTGCTGGCTGAGTATGTGCTGTCTCGGAGACAACACAGACTTGGGGCTTGAGACTCACCCATTGTGGGACAGGGCAGGGGTAAGTGGTACCTCTGCCACCTGCCTCTGAGATCCACACTATGTCAGGCCCCTCTGCAAAAAGAGAGGGGGGAACAATTAATAAATTAACAAAGTGCTCCTAGTTTACTGTGTCTGTTTATTTCCGGGAGTAGGAGAGCAATGCCATTTTACTCACTGCAGATCTCTCTTTTGACTTAGTTTGAACTGACTCCTGTTTCTCTCCTCCCTTCCTCTTTCCTATATTTTTTAACCCAAAAAACTTTCACCCTCACTTTATTTAAACTCAAACGCAAGCTGCACGGCTCCACACAACAAGCTACCAGTGGTTGTGGAAGCTTCATGAATGCACTGACAACTTTTCCAGGGAGACTCAGATCTGTACTGTGTGAGTATAAGGACTTATAACATGAGTGCATTATATATTATAATATATTATAGCCCAATAACTGTAATGTATAATATATCAGATTTGTAACATTATATCCATTGGATTAGATCCGTAATTATAGTTTTAAAGTGCTCTAATGTTACACATCTTATATCATTAAAGTATCTCACAGCTATAATATAGAATGGTCTACTAGTCTAGCTCTGGAAGGAAAGCCAGGCACACATTAGCATTGGGACATTAAAAAAAAACCCTGGGCTTGGCAACCTGCATTTCAGTTCCTGTAGAGGCTTAAAAGTAGGCTTTTCATGCTAAAACACTCTCAAAAGCTTCTGCAAATTGTTGGGCTTTAAAAATCCCCAGCTATGCCGATTTTAATGCTCCCTCCCCTACACCTTCTTTCATGGTGTTCATTTTTCCTGTTTTTAAATGACATCTTCTTGTAAGGATAACTACGCTCATGGTCTTTCATTTTAACTTATTGTGATACTGCTGTACATGAAGCAGCCAGCATTAGAGCTCATTTAGCTAATGATCTCTGAGTCATTTTGAGGGATTTTAAAACAAGGACTACAACCCATTAGAGCCAAACTCTTGTTAATCTTAAGCAACAGAACACAAGCACTGATGTTTCTAAGTGCACATCCAGTATGAAACAGAAACTCTGGATCTAACCAGGAGGAACTAACTCTGAATTATGGTGGATAATTATATTTAGTTTTTCTTTTCCTGTAAGTCTTATTCTTTCATTTACCGAAGAGTGCATCTGAAACAGGATTTCAGCTCCTTGATGAACAATAAGCAGAGATTGAGGGAATGTGTGTTTTAAACCCACCACAGTTTCACTTGACTCCATTTCTAATCCTGTGCGCATATGAAACGATGTTATTTTTTTTAAAAAAAATTAAATAAATACAATTCATACTTACAATAAAACTGTTTTATTATAAAACATCATTATTATACATTCTTTACTGTAGGATACCCGCTCTTTGTGAAGGTTGTCTCTTTTTCCCTAGTTGAGGAAAGACTTGGGACCCACAGAAAGTGTCTTGGGAATCTCCTATAACTCAAGGGGCCATGTTTTGCCCATACATTCAAAAAGCACTGATGGTATGCTGTTTTATGCAACAGTTCCACTGGCTGCCAATCCATTTCTGGGCACAATTCAAAGTCCTGGTTTCAACCTCTAAAGCCGTAAATGGCTTGGGCCCAGGCTACCTCAAAGACCATATCTCCCATTATGAACCTCCACAGGTACTAAGATAATCAGAGGAGGCTTTTCTCTTGGTCCCACTGTCTTTATAGGTGCGTTTGAAGGGGGACACAAGAGAGGGCCTTCTCTGTCACTGCTTCAAGACTTGTTTGGAACTCCCTCTCACACAGCAGGCCAGGCTGGCTCCATCATTGTTGTCCTTCCGCAAACAGGTGAAAACCTTTCTCTTCAGGCAACCCTTCCCTCAATGACTGGCTGCCTGAGTGTAATCTTTTTAAACTGATTGTTATGCACCATTGCTTTGACTGTGCTTTTAGTATTGCTTGTGTTTCCCATTTCTAAGCAGGGTATTTTGTTTGTTTCTATTTAATATTTCTATACTTAGTGTTTTTCAGCTTTAAATATTGCCTTTTAATGATGTATGCCACCTTTTTATATTCATTGTTTTGTTCTTACATCTTGTCTTTAAATGCTGAAAGCTACCTTCGGTCTTTTTCTAAGGAGAAAAGCTAGGTAAAAATATTTTAAATAAATAAATAAATAATAAATTAATTTTAAAAAATTACGTAACAAACTCTGGTGGAGAAGAAGGGGCTGATTATCAATATTTCTGATTATTGTTAGTAGTAATCTGTCGTTGATGACAATTTGCTACTGCACATGAGCCAGAGTTAAAACTGCAATGTGACTTTCAATGTGGCAATGAAGAAATATTAAATAATAGTACTGATAAGTTGTTGCTGATGATGATTTTATCCCTATGCTACATATGCCAAATTCAGACAATCATCCAATAGCATGTGATCACCTACAGCTTCTCAGTTATAATGTAGCATTTCTTTTATGGATAAATCAATCAAATGAATCTCTGGTCTCTAGATGGGTTACCCAGAAATACACACACAAAGAGTTTGCAAAATCTGCTTTTCTGAATAGACCCTGTGTACAAACACCAGTTCACACAAATGTCACTGCTGTATGACCCTTGCCCTACCGTAACAATGGTGAGTTATCCAGCATCTCCACATATTCTTCAGAGGAATTGTCATGGATTTTGCTGATTTTCTGAATTGGGCATGGCATTATCTGTGCATTTGGGAACTGCTGAAAGTGTTTCATGAACATTCTTCGATAGAGAAAACATCCTAATTTGTTGCATGCAGTAGTTCCTGACTAACTGCTTAGTGATTTGCTTGTTAAAACAGATTCAGAACAACAGAGGACTGCTGTTTGTAGGCTTTATTTTATGTCTCTCGATAATAAAACATTCTTGCTTCCTCAGTTCTCTTATCCTCAAGGACTGCTTTCTTTTTTCATTTGGTGTTGTGTTTGTAAATTTTATTGATTCCCTTTCTTCTTCTTCTTTTTTTTAAACTCAGCCTAAGTCTTTCTTGTTGAGGAAAGAAAGCTTTTATTCTTATATTTAATACCATAAGATAATAACAAAAGCTAAGAACACTGGGTCATCATTTGCATTAGTGTTTTAATTTTCATCTGTGAGCAAAGGCCATTTAGCAAATGTATTCCCTTGCTGACAGGATGCCTGAATAATAAAGATGGCATGTCAGCACAGAGGTTTTAGCTCTGCTCCATGGCTGTATGTCATTTTGCTTATTCAAATGTTTGATGCTTGTAATCTGCAACCTTTGTAGGTCAGTAGAAGTATAGAGAGATATTAAGCAATTCATGCATTTATCTGAAGAAGTGTAGTGACCAATAACCCCTCTAAGTCTCTTATTTCCAGCAATGGAAGGGCAAGCACAGTGCTGATGAAAAGATATTGGAGATTGCCCTTGGATTTATTTACTTCAGCTTCAGTGTCCTAGAAGGTCATTCATTTACAGGCACTAGAGAACAAGTTAACCACAGTACTTAAATAACAGAAAAATATCTTCTGAACTGAGTGTCTAAACAAGGATCCATAGAGCATCCAGCTTCCCAGACTAATTCTTCTGGGAACTTGGCACTCAGTTTAATATCCATGCCCTGAGCTGTCCACCATTTATTATCCAGAAGTATGATAGTTACAGAGTCTTCACAAAACAGTTATAATTCATGGATAATAACCCTTGATGGGCTTATCCTCTATGAAATGGGCTAACATACTTTGTAAGCCATCAACCACCCCAGAATTATGTGGAAGCAAATTCCATATTATTTATTATACATTATATAAAACAGCATCTTGCCTGTATTTCCTATATGTATTTGAGAATTAATTTTGGTGGAAGACTTTAAGTTCTAGCATTAAAAGCTACAGAAAATCCCCCTCTCCATTCTCTTTCTCCAAAACACCTGGTAATAATGTAGTAGGATGGAACGGATATAGATTAGAAGAATACATACAACACTGAGTCAGGTTGGAAGTACCTGTTCCTATTGTATTGCGGCTAAATATTGGACAGTCTGAGCTGTTTCTAGAAGTAGAAATAATGGAATGAGTTTCTCATACTCCAGACATATCATAAGAAGACAAGACTGATTGGAAAAGACAGTACAGCTAGAAAACATGAAAGCCAGTAGAAAAGGAGAAAGACCAATCATAACCTGGATTGGTTGTTGTGGGTTTTTCGGGGTCTTTGGCTGTGTTCTGAAGGTTGTTCTTCCAAACATTTCACCAGTCTCTGTGGCTGGCATCTTCAGAGGACAACACTCTGTCTTCAGAGGACAGTGCTGTCCTCTGAAGATGCCGGCCACAGGGACTGGCGAAACGTTAGGAAGAACAACCTTCAGAACATGGCCAAAGAGCCCCCAAACCCCACAATAACCATTAGATCCTGGCCGTGAAAGCCTTCGAGAATACATAACCTGGATTGTCTCAATAAAGGAAGCCATGGCTTTCAATATCTGGCTATGGCTGCTAATGACAGGACCTTCTGGAGGTCACTAATACACAGGGTTGCTATTAGGAAGAAGTGACTTTGTGATACATTGCATCATAACATATAAGACATTGAGATATTTTGCACCAGTATCACCGAGCTCTTACATTCAGAAAAATGATTCTTGTGCAAACAGCACACCTGTTCAAAATGGCAATGGTTGCTACTTTTGTGACATAGACTTTTCAAAATCCAAAGCATCAGATGGGTTGTTTGTGTCTTTTCATCAGTCAGTCAGGGCTGGTTGCTTGCTGGTGTGTTCTTTCTTTATTAAAGGGAAAAGATATTAGTTTTGTGCAAACTGCAGAAACATGAATGAGAAAAGGCATTCTTTGTCTTGCACCAGAGATAATAAAGTTCATGTGAGTAAAGGAGATTTGATCTGTTTTAATCTTTCAAGCCAGCGTACAAGAATAAGAAGACATGTACTATGATTCCTTCAATCTCGTTTAATTCTCTATTGAGATGTGAAAGAAACATATTAGTTTTGAGAGTTAGGGTGAATTTCATATTGAAAATGTTCTGTTAGGAAGTTCTGTTTACCGGTAGCAGCAGATAGAGGACAAAAGAGGATCTGGGACGGTCTATAGGCATGTTGTGACATTTACCCCATGGCCCCTGCTTGTTTCACCAAACCCAGAGCTCACGAAGGTATCCCTTCGTGGTGGTGACATGCTGCCACCAGTTGATCTCTTTATGAAAGACTAAGGTCCATTTAGCACTGACTTTTTAACAGAAGCAGGTTTATTGATTACACATGGTTTCAGGAATAATTCTTAAGCACATTCTTAAAATTTCACAAAGCTTCAATATTTTAATCTCTTCTATATTAATTAAAAGAGGTCACACTCTGACTAATCACTGCCTAATCACTCCATAAACACTATCTGCCTCCAAACCCCAAAACTATCCTCCTCTCTAGGTCTCTCTAACTCAGATTGAACTTCTCTCCCAGGCTCTGCCTCTTAAGCAGCCCCTTTGGCTCCACCTCACAACCACATTAACATACAACTTATGAATAATGCATATAATGCATAACTTAGGGTGGACACCACACATGTGAGGAACCATATAAACATGAACCTAGCCATCGTCGTCGTTTAGTCGTTTAGCCGTGTCCGACTCTTCGTGACCCCATTGACCAGAGCACGCCAGGCCTTCCTAACTTCCACTGCCTCCCGTAGTTATGTGAAATTCATGTTGGTTGCTTCGATGACACTGTCCAACCATCTCATCCTCTGTCGTCCCCTTCTCCTCTTGCCTTCACACTTTCCCAACATCAAGGTCTTTTCCAGGGAGTCTTCTCTTCTCGTGAGATGGCCAAAGTACTGGAGCCTCAGCTTCAGGATCTGTCCTTCCAGTGAGCACTCAGGTTTGATTTCCTTTAGAATTGATAGGTTTGTTCTCCTTGCAGTCCAGGGGACCCTCAAGAGCCTCCTCCAGCACCACAATTCAAAGGCATCAGTTCTTTGGCTAGCCATGGTATGCATCAATTTCCTTCAATAAAGAAAAGGAAACGGCAATTGTGCACAAGTGAAAGAAACGTATTAGTTTTGAGAGTTAGGGTGAATTTCATATTCTTACCATAACAAGAGTGTAAGATTGTTTTAGAAGCAGCACTTCATGTTGACTAAAAGCAACATTTCAATATTCAGGGCAAGAAGTTATGAGGGCATGGATTAATGCTTTAAACGCAGTTAGTATTCTCTTGCTGCCCTCTTGTTATACAGCTGCGTGTTGCTGCAAGACAGGCTGAAAATTCTAGATGTGCTGTTTCTGATGTTTCCTAGAATTTTTCTCCGAGTTTGTTTTATTTTAAACGCTTTCTCTTTGCAAGATGTGATTTAGGTTCTTGCACCCAGCAAAGTTATACATCTGCTCTAGTTGATGAAAAGGACCTTGAAAAGAATTATAGGTGTCAGGCAATGTGGAAGCCAAGCAAGCTGTTTTAATAAGGTGAGTCAGTAGTAACAGCTGGCTCAGGAACCTATTTTTCTAGTCCACGTTTGGCAAACCATATTTCTCTAATGGCCGATTTCCCAAACCTGAGTGTCAGCCAGCAGAGTAGTTTAAGTTCAAACTGCCAGACCATCCATTTCCAGCTAGTAACGGTTCTTTTTTGTTTGTTTAATGGCTGCTTAGATGACCTTGTTCAGTCTTCTCAAACTGTTTCAGATGAGCTGTAACTTGTTAGTCAGGCAGATAATACAAACGGCAAGTATTAAATTTACCTGCTGGAAAAATTCAAAGTCACCATTTGTAAAGTCCCTGGTGACCTTCTAGAAGCACAACAGAGAAATGCTGCAAAATTAGAAAAGCCCACTTAGGAATCTATGAGGATTTTGCACATGTTCACTAGGGTTTCCTCATTATTCTGAGCCCAAGAGAAGCAACTTCAATGACATTTGTCAGGTTTCCTTGATTTTCAGGTTTCAAAGAGGCAGCTGCGTTAGCCTGTTAGCTATTAATGTTTAGAACAGGCTCACAGGGTGTCAGAGAACACTAATAAGGAACGGAGAGCTCAAGATACTTGCATACACAAAGTTTAGTCTACGAATCTTTGGATCATGACATAGATTTATGCCACCTTTCTAACAGCTAAACCAGATTGCTTTTGCTGTTGCCTTGTTTAAGTTCTACAACAATTTACAAAGGCTCCCTTCAAAGTGCTCGTATGAGCTTTAATAGCTCTGTACAACTTAGGTCCAGCCTATCTGAAATATTGTATCCGTCCATGTAAGCCCTCCTGGTTTGTAAAATCAGTGGGAGAGATCTTTCTCTTGGTCCTACTACCTTTTGAGGCGTAACAGTGAGGAGGGGACAGAGCGCATTTTTGGTAGCCTGTCTCAGATTATGGAGCTCCGTGTCTAGGGAGGCAAGGTTAGGCAAGTTCCTGATCTCCTTGTTTTGGTAGGCCTTTAATATTTTAAATATGTAGTTTTTTAATTATATTTTTAAAAATTAAATCATTCTGTAAACTACCTTGAAACCACATTTTGGGGAGAAAGGTGAGACCAAAATCTATAAATAAATCTGAGGTCAGTTTATATTCTACAAGCATTCTCCTTTTTCTTACATAAAGTATGGGTCTGGCACTACAAACAATATGGTAAATGAGCTAAAGCAAGAAAAAGTAACCTTTTTTTCCACCTGTGAAAGACAGATTCCCTGGATATTCATTAAGATGAGTTTTGGAAATGAACGGTGGAGGGGGATGAGCAAGAATAATTATCTTTACTTAAAATAATCACCTCCACATCTTCTTCCCTCTGTCTGTCATACATAACTCACACAACCCCACACATTCCATCTGTTACAGGAAGGTACAGAGTATGTCTAAGGTTTAATAAATTCAAGGGCTGCATGCAACCAATAGGCTGGTGGGTGCTCCACTTTAGAGCCAGAATGCTGGGTTTCATTGTGGAAGATTCAATTCCAAATTCTCACAAAATTGCTTGTTCTCAATAACATGGTTGTCAAGACAGCATGTTGAGAAATGGCTGATACAACCCCTTGAATTTTTGTCATTTATAGAACAAGAAAAAGATACAAATGACTCCCCTCCCAGGTCTCCACAATAGGACGAAGCATCTCTGCACCAAACTAGATTCTTTTCCCTTTGTAAAATAAAGTACACAGAGAACCTTTAAGCTCAGAAGGACCAGTTAGTTGATCAAATGCCCATCTGGTGGTTCAAAGTTTCATTGTAAATCCGCACAACTACGAAATCTGCACACAAAAAAATACTCATCTGCACAAAAAAAATACTCATCCAAAATGTGAGAACTTCAGTCAATAACAGGAAAGGATATATTGCTATTCTACATGAGATGCAGATGGGGGAACATTATAAAGGTCCACAATGAGGTTTAGATAGATGATCTAATCAATGCTGGTGATTCTATAGTGGATTCTATACATGATATACCATAGTAAATGATCTAGTGAAAAGTTTGATGTGGTAAATCATTCTGATGTTTTTCAGACTTCATAAGATGTTTCATTTCTACCAAGCAATTTAAAAAGATCAAAGCTCCATAAGCATAAATAGTAGGACCCATGTAATCCTCCTATGTTGCCCTGTGTAAGAATTATGAGAACAGCTTTCCAACTGTGCTGTGTCGTACAAATGAAAATATTGCATTCAGATTTTGTTATCACCGTGTACAGCATTTTTAAAGTAAACCAACATTAGTTTTAACACCCACACTGTTGTTTCTATAATTTTGCCACAGGACCACTGGAGGCTATTGAAAGACTGAAGTTATAGAAATAAACTAGGATATCTCTTTCTCTATGAAATTTCCTACGGGGAATTTTAAAGATATGTACTGTTTTTCTCCTCATGAAATTTTCAACAAGAAATAAAAACAACAATCTTTTCATGACTCAGCTGGTTGGGTGAAGCCAAGTGCAAACTCCAGTCAAAATGTATTGGGTCTGGAAAAATCAGTTTTTACTCCCAGAAGTTATATTAAAAAAAACTCTGAGGAACACACAAGTGTTTTGTTTGTGTGGCATTATGCATGCAATAAAATAATAGCCAGAATCACTCATGAAGAACAGATGCCACTTTTACTTGCCATTACAAACCTCCAGAATGGAAAAGCCCTTATGGGGACAAAGGGTGTATCCCTCTCATGTTTATTTTCCATGAGTGAGATTTTTGTTTTAGGTAGTTTTCTGATTATGGAAAAAACTCGTTAGGTATATTTTCCTGACTGATTCATTATTGCCTTTCAAATACAGCATATCTTTTTCACCTCTACTTTAGTATGGTTTTCCAGCTGTAATTGCACCATGTTATTTTCAACCTATACAAACAACCACACATGGACATTTGTGGGGTTTTTTTTGGGGGGGGGATGTGTGTTTTAACGTGCATCACCATAACTGGCTGTCTGAAATGTTCTTAGCTGCATAGTATAAGCCTAGTACCAGTACTCACAAAGGGAGCTGAGCTTGGGTGCATCTAAACGTCACCAGAATGATGAAGGTGGTGCAAGATTATTTGTTTCTGATGTGAGGAGAAGCATCTTTCCAATTCTTGGTAAGCTTCAGGGACCTAACTTTTTGTCCAGTTCCTTTATTGTACACATTGCTTGCAAAATGAATTTCTGCCTAAGGTCTCTGGTCATAAGGAATTATTTCTATATTTCCTTCCTCTTGCCCTTCATTTAAGTTCCTTTTTATTGGTTAACCTTCAGAGTACACCGCAAAGTCCATCTGTTTCTGAATTATTGGGAAGGAGGTGGTTTGAAGGTTAAGGATGTGGGGGAGGAGACTGAAAGATTTACGTTGTTATTAATAGCTGGATATGATTACAGCCTTGGAGTTGCACAGTCAGATCCCTTGTATTTTTTTGTTGCATTTTATGAGCTTAGCTTTTCCCGTAGTAGTCACTGCTCAAGAGAGGTGCCTAAAAGCAAACTTTAATTAAAACCACACTTGGATTCTGTTTCTTTCAGAGTCATGCCCAGTACCTCTCTTATATACTAATGACCATCAAGGTATGCTAGTGTCTAGAGAAAACACTTCGGTAATGCCATTTCTCCAGCCAAGTCAATGAGAAAACAAATATACATTCATTTCAGGTCATGGCAATGCAGTGAACAGGTTTTCAGCCATTGTCAACTAAAATTTAGCATGTGAAATTGAACTAGAAAATGTAAAACATTATTGAACTGTCAGTTATGTCTTACTATGCTTTTCAAGAAAGGCCAAAAAAGGTCCTGATTTTCAGAATCAAAATCCATGTTGTTGCTGTTTTTTAAATCACAGCTTAGAGAGCTTGTACTTACTTCAGAGAGACTAGATAAGTGATAAACGGATCAATGAAATTGGATTACTCATGTTAACGTCTACTCTTGCAGGTGGCTTGTTGTTATTGCCAAATAAAAGGCGGTAAATTGACCTGTGAAATATTGTCTCTGTACTGATTAATAGAATGCCATAGCATACCAGCCTGAAATTAGTGTATCTTTGATTACGTTTTTTCTTTGTGTGAGTTGGGCCCTCTGTTGTCTCTGTCTCCACCCCTGTTCAGAATGTACAGAGATGAAAAATCCCCTCATGATAGACATCTTGAGCTTCTTTCCCCAGAAACTGCCAAGTAGAGAGAAGTTGAGTCAATTGCTTTGAAAACCACTTTTAAAAAAAAATGAAAGCTAACTATGGAGCAAAATGTAAATTGCAAATACGTACCCTGACAGTTAAAGAGGGAATTCCTCAAGTTCTGCTTAGAACATCTGACTGCCACAGCAGGTACTTTCTACACCTACATGCAAATTAGCTATATTTTGTGACTGGTCATCGGGAGCACAATCTTAATTTGAAAAGACAATTGCTGCTTGAATAATCTCTGTGTAACGATTGTTTTCAGCATCTAATGACATGTGCTCTTTAAGGCACCTTTTGACCCTAAACATACCGGATTCTAGGAATAACTTACCAATGCATCTTTCAAGTATAAGGATATCTCTTACTCTCCTTTCAAGAGCTTGCAGTGCATGCCTTTTCATTATTCACACACAGACACACACAGACACACACACACACACACACACACAAATTCACAACCATAGGTATTGTCACATTTACACTTGTAGATTGGGTTCTATATTGAAACAAATACTTATTTCTGTAGTATAAAGGAGGTGGTCTTTATACACTTGGTTGGGTATCATCAAGAATGTGTTTCACCACATCAAAGCGCAAATGACTGCCTTTTACACAGAGGTACGGAATAGGATAAAAAGAATATTTACCAAATTCTCCATTCACACCATCACAGGCTGTCACAACTCAGGGAGACATGTCAACAAGGAATTTTAAAGCAGCATACAATTTCCTCACCCACAAGAAACAGCAAAGCAAACTGCCCAGGCCTCACCATGTTCTCCATCACTTTTCTCTTGTCAAGAATTCTGTAACTTCCACAAATTATCTCTGTGCAAATGTCATTTCCCTCTGAGAAGTAAAGCATGCATGCGCACATACACAAGTCGTCATAATTTGCCTAATTTGCATTATTTGCATTTGACCAGTTTTGCTTAAATTGTGCAAGATTTCATTTTCATTCTCCTGTTCAAGAGTCCCACAGAATACCTTTCCCGTAGATAATTTTTCCTCTTGCAGAGTGAGGAGAATAATCTTACTGCTACATATCCTAGGAATTTACATCTCGAGTGAGTAGCTGGTGTTGATAAGAAGCATCATGATTCTGGAGTTGTAGTGTTTCCAGATGGTGGGATATCTTTCAATGTTGCTATGTTACCTGACATTTCATACCCGATGCTGGGCTGTTGACTTCGCTTCTTTGTATGCATAACAAAATAATACTGGCTTCATACTGCAGGACTATAGTGCAAGTCACTTACCACTGACACAGTAATTTCATTTCTATGTCCTGTTATAAAAAGATGATGCATAGGCTACATGGACATTTCCTAACTTAATTTTTATGTTCCATTACAAATGTTCACTTTTGTTTATTTTGTTGAGTCATTGACATTTAAAATAAACATTGGAAAGCACGAGAGTTAGATAAACCTAATAGCCTTCTGTGCCATGTACTGTTTTGACCTGTGGTCAATATGTTACAGTGGTGCCTCGACTTACAAACGTCCCTACTTATGACCATTTCAAGTTACGACCAGCTCCAGCTGCAAAACTTTGCTCCTACTTGCAACTGGGGCTTCCACTTACAAACAGAAAAAGGCAGGGGGAAAAGGTGGGAAATTCAAATTGCTAACTGTAGGTGGCGACAAGTCTGCTTCTTTGTTGCTCTTTTGCCCCAGTAGTTAGAGAGTGTGTGTTGTCGTTGTTGGAGGCTTGGGACTGCCTCCTTTTGCTTCTGAGTGTGTGTGTGTGTGTGTGTGTGTGTGTGTGTGTTTGTAGGGAGGCTTCAGGCTGCTTTGTAAGGTAAAGTGCTGTTTTCTGCTTTTTAAAAACTCTTCTGGTGGGTTTTGCAGCGTGGTTTTGAGCTGGGGGGTTATGTTTCTGTGCTGTGATGGGTCTTGGGAGGTTTGTTTGGTTTTTTTCCCCAATTTCCATTGGGTCTTTGGGGGTTTGGTTGCTTTTGGGGGTTTTCCCCATTTCCTACATGCTTCCCTTGCTTTTTCCTTTGTTTTCTTTGCATTTCTGACCTGTCCCCTTTGTTCTCTGTGAATTTCCAATCTGCTCCATTTGTTTTCTGTGCATTTCCAATGGGTCTGGCACACTTGATTGCTTTTCTCCCCCCCCCTTTGGTCAGAAGGGATTAATTGTGTTTCCAATGAGTCTTGCAGTGATTTTTTTGGGGTGGTGGTGATTTTTTTCTTTGTCCAGAACGGATTAATTGCATTTCAATGCATTCCTATGGGAAATGGTGCTTCGACTTATGACCATTTTGAGTTACATCCATCTTCTGGAACGGATTATGGTCCTAAGTGGAGGCACCACTGTACATGTGAATTGGGTGTATCTGAATAAAAGGTCCACAATGAAAACAAAATCATTGTGGAATTTTACTTTTGTTGACTCAGGGAGTAAGAGGAGGAAAACATGACATGTAGCTAAGAATTCTCCCCTCAGAAAGAGAGAAAATGAGGGGTTCATTTCATTGTTGATGGTTTTCCACATCTGCCCTCAGGTGACTTCCTGATGATACTTTTCTTTGCACCAGTAAGATTTATTGGCTTTGAGCAAAAATGAAACCTTGGTCTTGTCCTCCCTTCTTTGTTACCTGTTGTTCAATGTAGGGATATTCCAAATCTTGCACAATTTGATGAACTTTCTAGTAAATCCCATGCAGGTAAGATGCCATTTTCTGGTTCTAATAACTGCATGGCTTAACCTCTCTTGGGTCTTTTCTGGTGAATCTTACACAGGAAAGAGGCCATTCTGAATAAGGATCATAATCATCCTGCACAGCTTGGTATTCCTTCCAGAACAAAGGACCATGAAAGTCAGAGAAATCCTGTAATATTTCCCACTAGATGTCTGGGGGGGGTGTAGTGAGTGGAATTTTGCCCAGAGAAAAACAAGTTTCTCATTCGCTCTATCTTTGTCTCCAAGGGTAAGAGGATGTGAGATTCACAATCCCAGCTAAGGTGCCTTTCTCTGAAATATACTGAACGAGGGTCCTGGGATGCCACAATGACTTCCATTGGATGTTCTCTACTTGGAAAGTCCTATGAGATTGCTTGATCTAGCAGAGGTTTATTTTCCTTGGGTCTGGATTATCAAGGGCTGTCCTTCTTGGTCTCAGTTTTGTTTTTTGTTTTTGTTTTTTGTTATCTTGAACAAATTGTTCCCCAGCTCAATATTTTGTAAGGACACATTTGCCCTGCGATACCCAGTACCTAGCTGAGCACCCACTCTGATCTTGAGTGCACTTTTTCTTATAATTAGACAAATATATCATTTAAGCCAAGGATAAATATTTCAGTTACAAACTTCCTCTGAGTAGGATTGCATTTCCAATGAAAAATAGTTATTTTCATTTTATGAAAAACATTGTTTTCTCCCAATAATGTATTGACTATGTATTTCAAAGTTTCATATACTTGAAATGCAACTTGTGAAAAGGAATGAAGTAGTCTGAATCTTTTATTCAGAAGATTTTTTTCTTGGTTTAATAATATGTAATAATATCAGCAGTAGCATAATACTAATAATTTCATCTATCATGAATTAATGTTAATGCTTTATTCATTGTCAGGGTCTCTTCTACTTTTTTCTACAAATCCCCCATTTTGAAGTAATCTAGTTTAGTAAATGAGAAACTGTTTAAGGAGAACAAGGAGAATTCACCTTGAATGAGATATCCTTATTTGCATCTAATAAGAAGAAAATTCAGACTCATAAAAAAGATAAACTATCAGCTGATGAGTGCCAGTATGGCTGTCCATAATCGTTTAATTGTTCAGAGCAAGGAAAGAGTCATCAAGTCTAAATCTTTTTTGTACATATCTGAATATCATTCAGTTGGAATTACTCTGTGAGAAGTAATGAGGTTAATTTGAACCATGGTTTATAACTCTCTTCTCTTTCCACTTTATTTTGTTTCTTACATATGTTAGGTCTACCAAATAGCCATCAGTAATCTGATTTAATGACTTGTATGAAACTAATTGCCACTGGAGACAATCAGTGCCTTGCTCTGAGCCAAGCTTGTTCCCTCAGGTGCCAGTTGTCCTCCAAATAGGGTGGGAGGAGAGAAGAAGATAGATCAGGAGGCCTGGCAGTCTTGAATCTATTTGAACACAACGTAAGTAGAAATCTCAATTGTCATCTCTATTTTCCTCTTCAATTTCAGGAGAAAGTGGAGAGCTGGTACAATGGATGGGAAATGAAGATTTAATTCATTTCTGAGGGAAAAGAAAGCTAGATAGATAAAGGATACGGGATTGCTAGACTTTCTAACAATGATTTTGCAAATGCAAACAAAGCAATATCATTTTCAAATGAGAAATATTTGGCCTCAGAGTGAGTGGAGTGTTGGCCAGCCATATGAAAGGCCCAGACACCACAAACAGGTCCCTGAGTCTGTGGCTGACCAGGTGACCAAGAGCCCACTGAATCTGAGTCTGTTAGGAAAGGTCTGTGAAACCAAGGTGGCACCCACCTATGGGCTCCTTTCTCTGGAATTGGCCTCCCAGATTACCTTATTGGTTCAGGGCACATATCAGGCAAGAAGCCATAGAAAAACAGACCAGTAGATATTTTCAATTCAGAAGATCCGCTTTTTATAAGTTGGCCATTTTCTGACAACATTCTTGAACAGGAGAAATGAACCGGAGACTCAAAGTGTGAATTCATCTTATCCAGCTTAGAGGTTTCATTACTGCTCTGACAGCAACTATGTAGATTTAAATGGAGAAAGGAACTGGACTTGGAAGTGAACACCCTCTAGATATTCTTGCAACATCATTTCAACTTCATGGAGAACGAAGTTCCAAAGGGGGTTGGGAAGATTTGGCCTCAGAGAGCAAACCCCTGTGAAAGCTGGCTTCACAAGCCACCACATGCAGAACAGCATGTGTTGGATCAGAACTCTCTGGTGTAAATTGGGGGATGTGTACCCAAATGTGCATATGTGTGCAGAAGCTCTCTGTGGACTAGAAGTGACATTTGGATGCAGCCTCAAATGTGCATCAAAAATGCCCCATTTAAAGTGGTGCAGTAGAGACACAGGACCAGTACTCAGATGGATGTGATCATGTTTTTGGGTTTTATTTTGGCAAACCAATGTGTTTTTTTAGAACAAGAAATGTGGAGTTAAGAGGGCTTGAAATGATCAGTGGACTTCTTCCTCACTGTATCTACTTAGAGACTCAGGTATTGTAACCTGTATCTTTGTAGCATAAGGTTAGTTTGCCAGGCTTATTGTGGAAATAAGCCTGTCAAACAAATAATTGATTCAAATTTAGGTCATAGGTCGGAAAACAGGGATAAATTACCCCATATTGGGTAAAAGTGAAAATTCTGGGGGTAATGAGCAGACTGCTGTCCCCCTCCATCCCTCTCTCCCTCCCTCCCACCCCCACCCTCTGCAGCCAAAGCTCAAATTGTAAGCCTACTTCCTTCCTCCATGCAGCAGGGCACTTCTAAATGCTCCTGTTCTTTCAGTAGATCGGGAGATAAGCATCCCTAATTGGTTACAGCTGGGGATTAGCTCCCGGGCAATCAATCAATCCGGGGCTTCTGAATGACTGCTTCCTCTGGCAATGACTGCAAACAAGCAGGAGGATAGACAGGATCAAGGAGCAAGCAAGGGAAAGGAGGGAAGAAAGGTGCGAGAGACCAAGGACTTCATCAAGCTTATTAAAATGTACAAAATGGAGGGAGAAAATGGAGGGAGGGTGGGTGGGTGGGTGGATGGATGGATGGGTGTGTGTGTGTGTGTGTGTGAGAGAGAGAGAGAGAGAGTGAGAGTGTGTGTGTGTGTGAGAGAGAGAGAGAGAGAGAGAGAGAGACTTGACTCAAAACTGTGAAAATTAATAGGCAAGCAAAACTTTGAATTAAGGTGGGGGGAAAAGGGTGGCTTTTTAAGGTGCTCTCTAGGTTTATCGTTGCTTTCCTTCCATGAAGCAGGCTTTGAATCTCGTGGGTGCTGTTACCCTCTGCAGTGATCATGGAGCCCAAGAAAGTAAAATCTGTCACTGCCTCCATATCTTCCCCTTCTTTTTGCCAGGAGGTGTTGGGACCAGTGGCCATGATCTTAGTTTTTTTTTTATGTTGAGCTTCAGATCATTTTTTGTGCTCTCCTCTTTCACCCTCATTAAGAGGTTCTTTAAGTCCTCCTCACTTTCTGCCATGCTTTTACGTACTCAATGAAGCAGAAGTAGATGTTTTTCTGGAACTCTCTGGTTTTCTCCATAATCCAGCACATATTAGCAATTTGGTCTCCAGTTCCTCTACCCCTTCGAAATCCAGCTTGTACTTGTGGGAGTTCTTGGTCCACATACTGCTAAAGCCTGCCTTGTAGGATTTTGAGCATAACCTTGCTAGTGTGTGAATTGAGTGCAATTGTATGGTAGTTGGAGCATTCTTTGGCACTTCCCTTCTTTGGGATTGGGATGTAGACTGATCTTTTCCAATCCTCTGGCCACTGCTAAGTTTTCCATTGATGATGATTAAAAAAGTACACTGGTCTTTTGATACTGGGCTGTGGCACCAGGGTGGGTGACATGACTTTTAGCCTGGTTTGTTCCTTTTTGCACACCACACATAGAATGATTAAAGTGGTAGGGAAAGCCCCCCCGCCCAATTCTGTGTTGGCTGTCTCTAGCAAGCATGTCATTGCTAGCATCACTCTGGTGATGATTAAATCCTCTGCGAGCTAGCAAAAATTTAATGCAACTTGCTAGGAACGTTGGACACCTTACTACTCCCTATACCACACCATGGCTGGAGTGCAATGTGTTCCAGCAAAAATAGTGCACATCTTTATCAAATTTTGTGCATCCTGCTAGTTCAGTGCACAGCCTGTGTAGATTCAATAATATTTTTAATTCAAATAATGTATGATTTCCTTCCTTTCGAATCAAGGGGGTAATGTCGGCATAGATAAAAAATTTTGGGGGGTAAAAGGTAAAAAAGTTGCCTGAGCCCTGATTTAGGTATTTATTTGTTTATATTTAAAATACTTGCATATCACTTTCAACTTTAAATTTTCTAGAATGGTTTAATTAATACAAATTGTTTCTTTTTAAGAGTAGGTCTTTTAAAAATGAAAAAAAATTACACATTTTTTTAAAAAAAAATCTCAGGACTTCACAGTTCACACTTGTCTTCTGCGCCAGTGGATCATGCAAAGAGAAGAATGTCACATTCTGCCCAGCATTGTCAAAATGAGAGAAAAGCTTAACTGTTTATCCTTTCTTGTTTAAAACCCAAATATAATTATAGAAATTACTGTACTGCTCTCTCTCTCTCTCTCTCTCTCTCTCTCTGGAAGCAGTGCTTCTGGAGACATAAAACCTTAGTCATACACTCTTGAGTGTCTGTGTTACACTGTTCCTTGAAAAACTAATTCAAAAATTCGGCAAGTCAGCTTTATAGGCCTTGAAACAGGTCCTCTGATGGAAACATATTGGGGCACATGGTTTTGTTGGGGAAATGTGGTCTTTCAACCTCCGAAATGCAATCTTGAACTCAATTCTGTCTTCATTTTTAGTGGGCATTAGGTCAAAAGCAATACTAATCAAGCAGCTGTGCACTGTATAGCACACGACAGACCAATAAAGTTATTATCACCTTCCTCATACTGAAGGACCAAAGAAAGGGCTGAGAGAAAGCTAAAGGTTAAGGATTTGTTATCACCTGTCTGGGGAGAAAGCATCACTCTTCTGAATGATAAAATAACTTCAGAATCCAGTGCAGCAGCGAAGCCCCTGTTTTTCTCTTGACCATGATTTTTTGGCTCCCTTTTACAAAAATCAGAGAATCAAGATGCTTTTAAAACTAAAAGTCATTTCTTTGTCTTTTTTAAAAATGTGCAGTTATGTTCAAAGTTAGACATAAAGATAAAATAGAGCAATAGCTGTGTATTTCCTTGCCCTGTATAAAGAAACAGCAACACCAGTGGTCAACATCACCATCATTTTGGAAATACAACATGATTGTCTCCACACACACAAACACTGTCTCACCGCTCCCAATGGCTTCATGTTGATGAAATAGATTCTATAGGAGCCTCCAGACTTTTTGAGAGAATCGGAATTATTTCATTTCCGAAAATTGCTGCATCTGATGATTTCACCAGCTTCCTGAGGCATAGCTGCATGAACAGGATTTCAGCCAATGTGTTAAGAACACAGAAAAGAGTGAACTGCTTTTGAAAATGGAGCAAAGATGATGACTATAATCGAATGGATTCCCACCCCACACAAAATAGGTAATGTAGCATGGATTTTTTAATAAAAATAAAATAGCACTGTTGCTGAGGTCTCAGTATATAACTTGGGTCTTATATCGCAGCCAATAGTGTCAATGAAATCAAAGTATTCAGATAAAACATTTAAGGTGATTATCGAAACTGGTTATGTCTTATGAAGGCAGGAAAGTACAACCAACGTTTAGGTTTTAACAGTGAACAGCAAGTGGAGACCTCCTATTTGATATAGCTATTACAAGAAAATGTTTCTTCAGTTATTGAAAAGGCCAGTCATCAGCTATTTCACTAACTGACATAGCACTTAAAAGGACCCATAAAACAAAGACCAAGTGTTGGAAAAAAGAAAGGGAATGTATATTGGGCTACAATTCACTGAGGACCACTTAGTTATAATGAAACCATAAACTAAGTCTTTTGTTCACTTTGTGCTTTTTAATGAAAAATCTAATTGTGGCACAAATAACAGGTGCTTGAAGCATTTACTACATCATTTCTCTAATCATCAGCAGAAACCTTTCTTTTTCAATATAATGATGCCCATCGTTTTCTAGATACCATCTGGCTGCAATCATGGTCTTCAAGATGTCTTGATGAATTATATCATAGAAGTTTTCCTGCAGATGATTTGGGGCATATTTGTGTAGGACGTGCAGAATTAATATCATATATGGTCTCAAATGAATCAGTTATATCTGGTGACTATAAATTATAGTCTAACATTCTTTAGTCAGCAAGATTTAAAAGCTCTGTGGTTTTGGCCAATGAACTTCTACACGATTGTGGGGTAGCTCAGTATTCAGACAGTCAATGACTCAAGTTACAGAACAGCTGGCTTTTCATGAATATGTTGTATAATAGAAAGGTGATAATCTCCATATCAGTTCAGTTACTACATGGTCCACCATCTGAAGACATTTTATGCCAAATTCAGATCTTTATTCCTCAGCCATAAAATCATCTTCACACTTTCATTGATGGTATAAAAAGTGTGGCAAACTGCTCAGAATACATTGTAAACATAACCTCTTGCTATACCTGCTATATAACATGTATCTTTTACAAAAATAGAAAGCTATTACACAGATTCCAAAACTGACTAAGGCAGAATTTTATCCATTTGACAAACCATCTCTCAGTCTCCTCTCAGTTTCATTAATCATAAGTCACTTCTGCAATTCTAAGCTCGTTTCTTTTTAACAGCCAAAACCACAACCAGAAAGCTATATGACATCAAATGCAATCCACTGGGTCTGATTCATCATCGAAAAGATCACATACAGCGCAACTCCTGTATGATTCCTTTTTCCTCACAATGCAACTGTGTACAGTAGCTCTATTTGGGCTTCAGGATTTGGAGTAAAAAATTATGGAGGGAAAACATGATTGCCCTTCTACACTCCTTCACTGTTTTCTAGGGATGTGAATCATGTGACTTCTAACTCTTGGACAGAAACGGAGGGAGTGATCATATGGAGAAATCGATTGCATTTTGGACTGCTTATGGAGCAGTCTGGTATGATCTATTTGCTCCCCCAGGCCCCGAAATGAAGACGCAAGACAACAATTCTTTGGATTTAAATATGGGCCACACTTTATTAAACCAAATTAAATGCCATCAAATAAACCAACTCCAAAATTGAGGGGGCCTGCGGTAGTGCGGGGAAATAACGCCAAATAATTCCTTATCAGTCAATGGGCGAGTCCCAGGCCCCAGGTTCCAACTGTCTAACGACCGGAGGAACCTGGAAGGCCTCAATTAAACACCCCGGACCTCTAGCCATCATATTTGATGACCTTTGGTCCGCAAGTGGTCCAGCGCATCAGCCGCCTTCGGCCCTGTAATCGCACGATCCGCAGAACCGTCAGAACTGACGCGCTGTTTGCTTTATGATAATTACAAAAGGGAGACACCGTGACAACCAGTTATTCCCGCACTACCCGCCAAAGCATGAGGACTAGCATCAGCTATGTCCCATGTACCCACCAAGCAGACCAAGTACCACCAGCAGGCCCCCTCTTATATCCTCCAAGAAAATGTCCAAATCTGCATCTGACAGGTGGACTCCATCGTCATGAAAATATTCCAGTTGGATATTTGGATTCTGTGATTAATCACAGATCCGAGGCCGCATTTGCTGACACCTCTACAAAGCTCCTTATTGACCTGACAACAGGCCTTGTTTACCTTATCAATGTGTTGTGCTCCACGCCAATTTAAGCGCGGTATAATCGTTGACTAAACAATCCGCATGGCGGGATATAATGCGTGTAGTCTGTTCATGTCCCTTAAAATATCTAATATCAGTGCCTTTCCCGGCACTCTGGGCAAGTCATCAAGTCATCGCCCCCAAATGAACCACCAAGGTGTCTGGAGGCATATTTCCAAAAGAGGTCATCCTTCCAATTGTAACCATTGCATGCCACACCTTTTGGTGTGTGTGTGTGTGTGTGTGTGTGTGTGTGTGTGTGTGTGTGTGTGTGTGTGTGTGTGTGTGTGTGTGTGTGTGTGTGTGTGTGTGTGTGTGTGTGTGTGTGTGTGTGTGTGTGTGTGTGTCAATCTGTAGCAACCATTTCCAACCAAATGTACCACCAAAATGCCCGCAGGCCCATTTTCCAACGATGTCATTCCTCCAAGCTGTAACCAATTCATGCCAGGCATGCCATTCCAAGACATAAATGCATGGGCACCAAGCCCCCAAATCATTCCCCCATGGGGAAGATGCAGCACCATGTGCCGCCCAATGGAAGAAACTGTGCCACCAATCACGAAGTGTCCTCGTCATTGCCGGGTCTCACCACCTGAAATGATATAAAAACAGCCTCTGCCATAGGTTAGGTAGTGGTCTGATATATTTGTGGTAACAACCAGCCGGCCCACATCCTAACTGCTTAATTTAATTGCCTTACCTCTCGTGGTAGCCACTGTTGAGGCATCCCCAAATATCAGGTATTCTGCTCCCTCTCTCCTTTGGTAACTCCCTAAGCCCCCTTCTCAGTTCTAATTCTAATTGGCATGGGTCCCCCTTCCCTGAACATTTTTTTTTTGTTAAAGCTCGCTCAAGCCTTATTACCAGCAATGTCCCCACCCAACTTTGCCTGTCTAATCGAGGAATAATATTGGACCATAAGATCCGCCTTGTAGGATACCTGGCATTCAACAACTGAAGGTCATGCAGAATGTCCAGATTCAAAACCTTACTTGAAATTTTAGACAACTCCATGCCTCAAGGGTGAGCAACAAGCACATCTGGTGGTAACTGGCAAAATGCCATCATCACCCCAAGCTTGAGCCACTGCCTACCTTTCAGCCCTTTCCAGGTTATATGTGCCTGGGCTTCCGCACCCAAGGGGACCTGTAAAGACAGAAGCCATGCCCCTACCTACACATTAGGTAAGGTCCTAGTGTACTTCGTATAACTTACAGGTGATCACCAGCCTAACAGTTCTACTCCTCTGGTCCACTGCAGTGGATCCTATACCTATCCTGTATAAACCAGTATCCAACCATAGTCCTGAAATTCCTACCCTAGTTAAGACTAAGTTGGTCAGTTTCCGAAACCGATACTTAGTCAGGGACTGATCAGTGTGTTGAAGGAAATATTGTACTTTTCATCCTTGCCTAGCAGCACATGCCTTTGAAGCATGGATTTGGTGTATGCCAGCAATGCTGCATAGCCCCTAAACTTAATCTCCTTTCTCTACCCATTAGATTGGCCTTGGATTGTCCAATTGAATTTCCACCTTATAATCTAAGAGTCTAACTTCCTACCCATATAACATTGACCTTGATTTGATAGCCTTACCCCCATTAAACAGCTCATTATTCATTAAGGGCATCAACATGCCGTTAGAAAAGTTGCAGTAATAAAATCCTTTGATTCATTACTACACAGGAGCACCCACTACTCCCATGTGCATTCCAAACAAACAGGAGCGATGGGGACTCGAACATCCCCTGCACAGCCCCTTCTCATTAGACCATTCTTCCAGCATTCTCCCAATTCTGAAATCTTCGAGAAAATCCTCCTGCCCATTTGCTTTGCATAGAAGGCCCTGCCATAACCTACTTTGAATAACACCCGGATCCATCCCCTTCCTTGAGGAGAAACTCCTGCAGTTCTTTGGCTTCTGCTGCTAGCTCCCTGAGCAGTTATCACTGTTTGCATCATAGTGCAGCCATCATTTTGTTGTCAATGCCCAGCACATAGCTGGCCCACGCCAATATTAATTGCAAAGCCCACAATGTAAAGGCCCTAACCAATCTCGTCACCCACTCTGAATTGCGATGTGGGGTTGCTTACAATAAAAAACCATTAAGGTGTCGCCCTGAAATGAACGACTGGATTTACCCATTAGCCAGCTCAATGTTATTCTACGATAGCCTTGACATTTGTTGTACTGTGTCAAGTTTTATACCGATACAAGTTAGAGATGCAACTAGCAAAAAGAACTGCTGAGAGATGCTCAAGTTCTTCCTGACCTCCTCCAGGACTCATAAAACTGATGATGTGGTGAGTTGAAGTCCAGGAGTCAGTATTTGATTAGCCATTGTGTCTCCTAAGAGAAAAGCCAGCCTATATGGCACTGGGGATCCGCACAGTCCCAGAGTCTCCCCGGAAGAAGGGATCTGTAAACCACTTCTGAGTACCTAATATCTAAGAACTCTGGCAGGGGTCACTGTAAGTCCCAATAAACTTGACAGCAAAGCACCCAGTACTGAAATAATAAACAACTTTACCCTCCACTAACGTATTATGATGAATTACAAAATCAGCTGACACCAAATGACTTTCGTCAAATAAAATTGCCGATAATTAAAGATATAACACACCCAAATGGGCACTTCGATATTATTTAGCTATCACTCCTTACCTGCTCCCCAACAACCCTTCTATGGGCTACTAGGGGGCAGACAAGGACTTAAATCTTAAAAGATGATGCTGTTAAGGTGCTACATTCAATATGCCAGGAAGTTTGGAAAACTCAACAGTGACCAGAGGATTGGAAAAGATCAGTCTACCTCCCAATCCCCAAGAAAAGCAGTGCCAAAGAATGCTCCAGCTACCGTACAATTGCACTAATTTCACACGCTAGCAAGGTTATGCTCAAAATCCTACAAGGTAGGCTTCAGCAGTATGTGGACCAAGAACTCCCAGAAGTACAAGCTGGATTCCGAAGGGGCAGAGGAACTCGAGACCAAATTGCTAACATGCGCTGGATTATGGAGAAAGCCAGAGAGTTCCAGAAAAATATCTACTTCTGCTTCATTGACTATACAAAAGCCTTTGACCCTGTGGACCACAGCAAACTATGGCAAGTCCTTAAAGAAATGGGAGTGCCTGACCACCTTATCTATCTCCTGAGACAGGACAGGAAGCAACAGTGGGACAGGAAGCAACAGTTAGAACTGGATATGGAACAACTGATTGGTTCAAAATTGGGAAAGGAGTATGACAAGGCTGTATATTGTTCCCCTGCTTATTTAACTTATATGCATAATACATCATGCAGCAGGCTGGACTGGAGGAATCCCAAGCCAGAATTAAGATTGCCAGAAGAAATATCGACCACCTCTGATATTATTTATTTATTTATTTATTTATTGGACTTATATACCGTATGATACCACTCTGATGGCAGAAAGTGAGGGGGAATTAAAGAACCTTGGAATGGGGGTGATAGAGGAGAGTGAAAAAAATGGTCTAAACCTAAGATCATGACCGCTGGTCCCATCACCTCTTGGTAAATAGAAGGGGAAGATATGGAAGCAGTGACAGATTTTACTTTCTTGAGCTCCATGATCACTGCAGATGGTGACAGCAGCCACAAAATTAAAATACGCCTGCTTCTTGGGAGGAAAGCGATGAAAAAGCCTTGAGAGCATCTTAAAAAGCAGAGACATCACCTTGCCAACAAAAGTCCGCATAGTCAAAGCTATGGTTTTTCCTGTCGTGATGTATGGAAGTGAGAGACGGACCATAAAGAATGCAGACCACCGAAGAATTTATGCCTTTGAATTGTGTTGCTAGAGGAGGCTCTTGAGAGTCCCCTGGACTGCAAGGAGAACAAACCTATCAATTCTAAAGGAAATCAACCCTGGGTGTTCACTGAAAGGACAGATCCTGAAGTTGAGGCTCCAGTACTTTGGCCATCTCCTGAGAAGAGAAGACTCCTTGGAAAAGATCTTGATGTTAGTAAAGTGTGATGGCAAGAGAAGGTGACGACAGAGGATGAGATGGCTGGACGGTGTCTGCGAAGCAACCAAGATGAATCTGACACAACTCCAGGAGGCAGTGGAAGATAGGAGGGCCTGGCATGCTCTGGTCCAAGGGGTCATGAAGAGCCACTGAGCTAACCAACAGCTGTCTAGAAAAAGCCCCCTGACCCTGCTTTAATTAGATGTAAACTTTTAATTTATTGGTTAAAATGTTTTGAATATAAGTCCAAAAATCTAGCCCTTAATTGGCTTAAAAAACTTTAATTGCCACTTTTTTTATTTATTTATCATTCATTTATTTATTTATTGATATACATATACATACACCCACATACATACATATATACATATACACATACATACACACACATACACACATACATACACATACACATATATATGTATATAACTCTGTTTCCCCCCCCCCCGTATGGATTTATTCAACCCTGCTCAGTTCCCCCACTCGATTCACTTCTCCAAACGGTAGAGCTAACCCTCCAGCCTGTTTTGTTTTGTTTTTTAATTTTATTTTTACTCTATCGGGTGTGCACGCAACCTCCCTCTCCCTGCACAGGTGTGGGGGGGAAACAAGTGCCGCAAAAAACGGAGAGGGAAGGCAGGGAGACCGGGGAGGTAAAAGGGGGAGACCAAATCACCCCACCGCGCGATGCGGCTGGCGCACCCGCCAGCCGTTCGCACTCCTATCCAAACTCCCCTTCCCTTCCCTCAGCTGTAAACCACCCTCGCCCTTCCTCGGGTCCCCAATAAGTAAATTCTCCTCCACTAGGGAGGGCAGATGGAGTGGCCATAACAGAGCCCAAGCCACGAACCCTGCACCACACCGTGGGCGCGCTAGCCCACTGCTCACAAGCTATCAGGTGCCGTGCAACCTCCCCCTCCCCTGCACAGGTAGGGTGAAAAACCAGCGCAGCAAAACGGAGAGGGAAGGCAGGGAGACTGGGGAGGTAAAAGGGGAGACCAAACGAGCCCGCCACGTGACGCGGCTGGCGCGCTCGGCAGCCGCTCCTGCTCCTATCTGGCCATCCCTTCCCCTCCCTCAGCTACAAACCACTCACACCTTTCATGGGTTCACTTATCCCCCGAGCCAAACCTGAACAATTCCAAATCAATTCCCTGGCTCCCTACCTAAAAAACCCCCTAACCCGCTCCGTGCCCACTGATCGAGTGGGGGAGAGGAAAAAAAAAACATTTAAAGCAACCCTTTTATTTTTATCCACCTCTCACAGTACACTGGAGAGATGGCTAGCCAGCGATCGGAGCGGGCGGAGAAGCCTTAAAGGGACCGCTAAACAGCTGACGATCAGGAGGTGGGGGGGAGGGAAGAGGCCATCCAACAGCTGATTCCGAGCGGGAGCGCCCGCTCGCCTGCGCTACCTCTCCAACCTCCTCCCCTGGATCTAACTCCTCCCGACCCCAGCAGAGACAAAATCCAAACTAATAAAGCCCGTCAATGGGGCCACAAGCAAAGGGAGAAACCAAACCAGGAGGGAGCTCAAGGCTACCCCCCTCCCACCGTTCACAAGCACAAGCCTTTGTTGAAGGAACAGGATACTGAGCTCTCTGGCTGCCAGAATTGAAAGAGGAAGAGACTACAAACCGGCGCTACCTTAAGTAGCGCCGGTTCCCGCCAAAAAAGTCACGTGGCCCGGGTTGCTTGCTATCTTCCCGGGGCCCGGAAAGCAAAAACACTGCGCAGTTCAATTGGCCATTGGCCCACTCCTGCGCGTGCACACTTTCTGGCAGTGTCTCAAAAATTGGTTCCCAAGTTGGGAAGGAGGAGGAGGAGGAGGAGGAGGAGGAGGAGGAGGAGGAGGACTCATACTGGGCTGTGTGGGATTCAATACAAGTGAGTCTAACAAAACTAATTGTCCACTGGAGGAAACTTTATATTTATTTGACACTTTTGATGCTAAAAATAGTTTTAAAACCTAGGGAAATCATTATTATCTAAAGTAAATGCTTCTTAAACAGGAACAGATAGAAAACATTCGGGAACTCTCCTTTTCCATCTGCTTTCCTTCCTCTTTTCACTTCACTGAACCATGATATATCTTAATTTGGGCTTTCTTTGTCTTTAAACATTAAAAAGGGAACTAATACACTTGTGCATGTATCTTAAATTCTGAAACCCCAACAGAGAACACTTCCCTCATAAGGAAGAATTATTACTTATTAATTCTGTTACTATATTCTTACCAGTAATGAACAGTAATGATTCTCTGATACTTGACATCAAGTATAAAGTCATTGTGCACTGAATACCCCAAAGATATGTTTGAAGAAAACTGATCCACAGAATGTTTTGTATTCACTGTCAACATTGGGGTGGAAATGTTGTGCGGTGTGCCATCAAGTCAGAACTAGCTTATATCAATCCAAAAAAGGATTTTCTAGGTAAATGAGATATTTAAGTGGCTTTACCTTGTCCCAGCAACTCTATAATTATTTTTCATGGCTGAGTGAGGTTCAAACCCAGGTCTCCTGAGTTCTCTTCTTATGCTATGTGGGCATAGGAGGAGTAGGAAAAAGGAGAACCAAGTCATCCCCCAGTCCCAAGGGTGGGGTTCCACCTTTAGTAAGCCGCCTGAAGGGAAAATACCTCTCTGCTTATGCCCTAATCCATGGGGGCATAAGCTGATAGGGAACAAAGAGACAAATATAAAGGGTTATAATCATTGCTTTGTATTCATTGGGGTCTCTGGACCCCAAGAATACAAAGCAACAAATATCTGACAAACCAGGGATATTTAACAAATATTCTGATTCATTTTTATATTTGTCCCCATGTCTAATGTAGAGCCTTTCAGTAAACTCTGAATTAAATCCATAGGACATGAATCACTCTTGAAATCTGGCTGAGATTTAATTTTATTATATCAACCAAAAAGGAGAATGGCAAAGCCTGTAGCAAGTACAGAATAATAAGCTTAATGTATTCCCAAAAATAATACATGGCCAAATTTAGAAGAGGAGCAATCAAAGGGCAGAAGACATGAAATTTAGATTCAGACAAGGATTTGGAATGAGAAAGTGCTATTTTGCATAAATGTATATGGATAGGCATGCCGATGGAAGGAACATGGGCATGCATACTTGCATTAACTGGCAATGAGAAGTCTTCAGAAAAAGTTCAGCATGACAAGCTGATGGAGCTGTTGGCAAACAAAGGTCCTGAGTCAAGAGACACTCATATAATTGACTACTGTATCTGTGCTAGCAACTGAAAGACGCATTGCGTGTTGACAATGAGATGATGAAGGATATAGGAAGTAGAGATTTGCAAATACCATCCATTTCAATAGTATAGTATCTGAATTATTTGTCTTTTAAATTTCAAACAATTCATTCAAACCAATGTGTAGCTAATCCAGTTCAATGTGTGCCCAAATGTTTTAAAGTGTGTGTGTATACATCCAAACAGTGGGAAAAATGTGATAAAAAGGAGAAAAATGAAAAACTCTGATGTGGGTATGTGTGAAACTCAATGCTATCAATTACTGCTTGACCTCTCACCAGTTTCGTTCTTTCTTTCTTTCTATCCCTCCTTGCTTTCTTCCTCCTTGTCTCTCTTGGAGCTCACATCTTTCCATGAACCTACCCTCCATTAGCTAGGCACTGTTTCTCAGTTGTCAGCCATATCTAGATTAGAGTTGGATTATTTGTATTTGCATCCCTGGGGATACAAATACAAATATCAGCACTACAGCTGCCATGGAGATTCAGTCACTCTCCCTGAACTAGCTGGTCCACTCTCCAGTTGCAGCATGGAGAGTGTGGCTGTCACCCATGTCATCATGCCGCTTGTGAAAGAAGCCCAGCCCACTTCCCTACACAGCTGGCCACTCCACTGAGGAGGTGAGATTAAGAGTCTCCTGACTCAGCTGTTGAGCAGTTGGCTGAGTGAGGAATTGGGGAAGTGCCATCTGGACTGTTTCCACAGTTGGCACAACAATGCAGACGACTGCCACACATGAAGCATGTGGCAACTGCAGAGTGGACTTGCTGGTTTTGGGGAGTGAGGGACTGGATATCCATGGCACCTGTGGTGCCTATATTCATATTTTTATCCCCAAAGATACAAATACAAATAGCTCAGCTCTAATCTAGATCCTTTGAAATTAATGCTGCTGCTGATGCTAATATTTCAGATCCCTCCAAGTCAACTAGGAACTGTTTCCCAGTCTACATTTCTCTCTAGATTCCCTAAAAGGAAATTAGGTGATGGCTCTCATTGCTAATCCACTTTCAGAGGCTGGATATCTATACTTGTATCTTGATCTTCAGAAAGAAAATGTGATGTTGGCACAGATCTCTGATTCACCTGTGATCTGAAATGTCGAAATTGACCACAGCTCTTAATTCAGAGCTCTCAGCCCGTTTATAGCAAATTTCTACATGGAGCATTTAGAGAAACTTGCCCTGGCTTCGGCACCCCTCGCACCCACAGTCTGGTTCCAATATGTGGATGACACCTTTATAATCTGGAGTCACGGTGAAGAAAAACTGGAAGAATTTCTCAACCATCTCAACAGCATCCACCCAAATATACAATTCACCATAGAAAAAGAAAGAGAGGGCCAACTCCCGTTCCTAGATGTCATGGTCCTACGCAAAACTGACCTCCGACTGGGACACAAGGTCTACAGAAAACCCACCCACACAGACAGGTACCTACACAAAAACTCCAACCACCACCCATGGCAAAAAAGAGGCATAATCAAAACACTGGTAGACCGTGCAAATCGGAACTGTGAAGCTCAGTTTCTCAACACTGAACTCGACCACCTGAATTGGGCCCTACAGGCAAATGGCTACTCCAAAAATGAAATCACAAAAGCCATCAAACCAAGAAAACAACACCGAACTGAAGAACAAAAACAGCCAGCCACAAACAAAGTATTTCTGCCATACATCAAAGGGGTCACAGACCGCATGCGGAAACTCCTGGAAAAACACAACTTACAAACAGTATTCAAGCCCACCACAAAAATACAACAAATGTTACGGTCAGCAAAGGACAGAAGGGACCCCCTCACCACTGCAGGAGTATACCGGATATCTTGCAGTTGTGCCCAGGTATACATTGGAACCACAAAACGAAGCATCCACACCAGAATCAAAGAACATGAGAGACACTGCAGACTAAAACAACCAGAAAAATCTGCAGTAGCTGAACATGCCATAAAACAAACTGGACATGAAATTCTATTTCAAAATACTGAAATACTGGACAACACCAGCAATCATTATGTCAGACTGCACAGGGAAGCCATTGAAATCCACAAGCATCAACAAAACTTCAACCGGAAGGAGGAATGTCTGAAACTCAACAAAACCTGGCTCCCAGCTCTCAAAAACACAGAGTGCAAAAGGTCAACGAACTCCACCCAGCCACAAGGTCAGGGGTTTACTGCACACAAAAGACCAGCTAATGACGCCCATCAACCACAGGGAAAGATAATCTCCCCTCCTTATCAAAACAATACATCCACAACAAAACACATTAATCAACCATCTCCTGATTAGGACAATAGCCTACCTCACAAACTAGCCTTCTCACAGCCATAAATACTCCACACACTCTCAAGCCTACCCAGAGCACAGTTTGCTGTCCTCTGAAGATGCCAGCCACAGAGACTGGCGAAACGTTAGGAAGAACCACTTTCAGAACACGGCCAAGAAACCCGAAAAACCCACAACAACCAGTGTACAGTGTGTTAACAAGTATACTGTAAATAGCTTGGAATTGTTTCAATACACCATGGGATCATAGCCATGCAATGAAAGTAAGCATAGAGATGGCCTAGAGCAGCTTCCTTAAGATGGAGAAAGCAATATGCAATTAAACTTAAAACTGGCTTTGAGATTCTGCCTTGTGTGGTTCTATATATTCTCAATTCCACTATAAGGCATGGAATCATGGAATGAAATACGGAAAACCATAAAAAGAAAGGCAGAAGCATCTGAAATTGGAAAAAAGACACTACAGAAGATAAATTCTGCATGTTTCTAAAGGGGCTCACTGGATCACATGTTGTGTGAATTTATAGCAGTATAAACGAACAAATTATGAGCAATAGACGTAAATATCCGATATGGAGAAAGCTTGGAGTCTGATGCAAATTGGTACCTTTGGGCAGATTTGAGTCTTCCTGCCAGAGCTAATAAAACTGGACACTTTCTGAAATTTCACACAGACTTCTCTTCCAGAAATGCAGGACTTTCACCTTTCTTGAAGACTGTATGTTTCAGGTTTCATTTCTCTGAAATAAATTAGGATGACAAAAGGGTGTCTGGCAGGTTCACCTTCTGATCGTAACCAACCATTTATGAAGGTCTCTCCAATTAATGTGTGTTGGGTCATATGGCGAGTCTGCCAGGCCATTTTTCTACTGCCATAGTGTTTCAATAGTTTAACAGTCTTGAAGTAGTTCTCAAAAAAGCTGTGGAGTCCCTTGACCCAGGACCCATCATTTTGAACTCCGCAGCTTTTTTGTCTCATGACACAATTTGTGCCATGGGGGGGGGGGGGAAACTAACCAAGAAGCATGGGAAGTGGGTGCTAATTGTTACCTTTTCTGTCCAAAAAAAATAATAAATAAATTAAAATAAATGGGGACCTCCTACACAAACTGGTAAGGCCTAGAAAGGCAAATATCTGAGTCAGCCATGGTTACAGTAAAAGAAGCCAATATAAGCAAAAGCAGTGCAGTGGTTAAAATTGCAAGGTCCCACCAAAGAACTGGTAAATCTGTGCTGGATGATCCAGAACCACAACTGTGTTCAAACACTGTGTTCAAACCAGTGAGAGGATCAAGTGAAGGCAATCCCAGGCTAGGGTCAAACATAGCTTAAGTTCAAGCATCAAAATAAAGTACCAGTGAAAGGTTCCAAAGAGTCTGGGAGAAGATACTGTCAGACACAAATGTTCCCAACCTGGAAAAGAAGCCTGTGTAACTAAGCTCAGGGCCACATACAAGGCTCAGCTGCAGGTAGTTACTACTCCTATAGAGCAGTCCATTCCAAAGAATTCTCCATTGAAGGTGAACATTTACCTTAGGCAAACTGTATAGTCCTAGAGCACCACCAGAAGAAGGGGTTGGTAAAGCATTTCTGAGAACTTCAAATGTAGAAAGCCATTGGGGTGTCATCATAAATTGGAATTAGGTTGCATCTAGACTCATTGACACAGTTATCCTCCACCAATACCTTAGGCTGAGGGCACTGCCATGCTTCTTCCTGAAGATCCATGAAACTGCTATAACTTCTCCCTCTTGGCAAAAAACTGATGAGTGTGTGTGTGTGTGTTTCTTTGAAGCAAGATTGTTCTTGCTGAAAATAACAGGCAAAAACCAAAACAAAAAAATAAACAGAAAAAAAGGAGATTTGGGCATCGCCTTTTCACAGAAAGTTGCAAAATGTCACAAGGAAAAGAAGTGGAAAGAGAAATTTCTTGAATGCCTCCAACACTGGAGGCATTCAAGAAAAACTTGGATAATCAGCTGGCAGATATGCTCTGATTGTATTCCTGCATTGAGCAGGGGGTTGGACTTCATGGCCTTGTAGGCCCCTTCCAACTTCACTTTTCTATGATTTTTATGATTCTATGAAATCTCAGTCTTGGTGGGAGAAGTTCAGGAAATCTCCAAGAAAAAAAAAATATTTGGAATACTTTCTGTATCCCTATTTGAAAAGCAAACCTATGCATATTGTTCGGAACCTTGGTAGCATCTAGCCCTGGAGGTTCAGAATTTTTTCCACAGAAATAATTGTTCCCATGAATGCCTGACAGGGAGAGAAAATTGCATCCCTTTTGTGTAGACCTTTGTACTAGAATCAATGCTGTCGAAAAAACAGAAGAGGAGTTAACTGAGGAGACTCAGAGTATTAGCGGCAGAGAGTCTTATGTGCCCTGCCATCTGTGCAACCATAGGCAAACTATGTAGTCCTAGAACACCACCAGAGGAAGGAGTTGGCAAACCATTTCTGAGAACTTCAAACCTAGAAAATCACTGGGGTGTCACCGTAAGTTGGAACTGACTTGACATCATATGAATATTATATTATAAGGATTAATTTTATACTACTTCAAAGTTTTAATGCTTACTTATAAGGCCCTAAACGGTTTAGGACCTCGATATTTGGCGGAACGCCTCCTCCCACCAAGGTCTACCCGGATCACCTGCGCGAGTCAGGAGGTGAGGCTGAGGAGCCTGACGCTGAGAGAGGCCCGGAAGGAGAAGACACGAAACCGGGCCTTCTCGGCGGTGGCTCCTCGCCTCTGGAACAATCTCCCTCCAGCGATTCACGCGGCCCCCACGCTGGGCACCTTTAAAACCCAATTTAAAACATGGCTGTTTATTCAGGCCTTCCCTCCAGCCAACTCTTGATTTTTTCTTACTTTTCCTTTTTATCTTTACTGCTGTTCTTGTTTGATTATTATGTATTTGTCTATGTTTTATTATTTGATTTTATATTTGGAAGCCGCCTAGAGTGGTCCGGTGGGCCAGATAGGCGGGGTATAAATTAAATAAATAAATAAATAAATAAATAAATAAATAAATAAATAAATAAATAAATAAATAAATAAATAAATATTTCCCTATCACATTTTCATCTGAAGTCTATCCCTACAAATACAGTTCAACAACAAAACTATGTATTATTGCCAATTCCCCTTCAAAAGAAATCAAAATACCAAGGGGTGGAGAATACGAACTGCTGCACCTGTTTTTCTTCATGTTAAGGGGCCTAATCTCCCTCAAGGAGTGACTAGGCCAGCTCATTTCATCCAAGTGTGGCAAACATTACAAAAGGTATAATTAGGTTGGGTTTGTTTGTTTTGATTTCCCATCTTAGTTAAAGAGTAGCATGAATCTCAACTTGGGTTTAGGACTATTATCTGGTCAAAACAGCTGGGCCACAGTACTGGATTGGAGCCCAAACCTTAATTAAGAGATTATTATTGTCCCTAATAGATGCACAATAACTGAAAGTTACCATATGCATGATACCCAGTGTGGCACAGTGGATAGAGTGATGGACTAGAATTCAGGAGGCTTGGGTTTTAAAACCTCTTCAGCCATGGAAAGTCACTGTGGATGTGAAAATGGTAAAACCACTCCTTAAATAGCTCACTTACCCTATTAGGATTACTATTAATTGGATCTGACTTGAGAACACATAACAAACATATCATATGCATGGATAGGTAAAATATACTTAAGTACTTCAACAGCATATCATGCAACTGTAGGATTACTGGATTATTGTTGCTGAACTAACCCAGTGGTGTACATGTAAACAAATATATGTGTGTCCTTCCTAAAATAATATATGCAACTAGGGGTACAAGTAAAATGTGAAAGAAAGACAAGTTGATAATATGGGTTCAAAGCGGAAATAATTGCATTCCACCCTTAATGGGAAGGTCTGCAATGTGCGCCAGAAACGAAAGGTGTGCAAGTATTAAACAGGAGCATAATGCTAATTAAAGTTGCTACAAATAGTAAAGATTATAGGTATGAGCTCAAATGTTTAATATGGCTACTTGGTTCACTTCACAATAATTCTTTTTTTAATTCCCTCTGTAGCATACTGAAAGAATTTAATCATAGAGCTGTCATACATATTACTTTAGAAGAAGCAAGAAATGTTATTAGTTATGGTTCTGCACAATCCCTGATTATGCCTTTATCTCTAAGACTGTTAATGTATCTTCCACTGGCCTGATGTTTATTTCTCTTCAGCATCTCATACCTAATTAATTTCAAGTTACATTTTCACTACAATTAGAAAAAAGCATGAAGCAGCCCAGAAAGGCAATGTTAGAGTTGATAGCCAACTAGAATGTAATTGGCATGTTTGTCCCCTAATTAATGATTTTATTTAGCAGATCACAGTGGACAAGTGAGCCATCTGAAGCTGTTGCTTTTCAATAGTTTAGTGCCTGGAATAAATGGCCACACATTGCATAATGCTGCATTGTTGTACATATTCTATAAAATGTTGGCTTTAAAATATTTTTATACTGTTATTTAAAACTACTTATCTTTAGTATTGATTATGCAAGTAAATTTTATGGACTAAATTCATTTTTTTAAAAAACTGGGATCTTTTCCTTTCTTCCCACAGTACTGTGAGACACTGAAAGCTGGTTCTGGAAGGTTTCTCAGCCCTGCAGATCAGGTTGTTACGATACACCCTATGGGCTGCAGAGGTACACCATTTTTTTCTGAGTATAGATAAATTGATATATTTACACACACACACACACACACACACACACACACACACACACACACACACACACACACACACACACACACACACACACACACACACACACACACACACACACATGCTTACAGTGAAAACCTCAGGTTTTCTCCAACCCCAGTTCTGTACTTTGGGATACAGATAGTCATATCCCACAATACATTGACAGGATGGATAGGCTGGTGAGATGAGTATTTCGCTGTGGAGCCAGAGATCAGTAGCTTGATCTCCTGCTTTGCCTCCTTGGAGAAGAGCAGCCTATGAGAAAGCTGTAGAGTCCAACAGTACCACCATAGTATGAAGCCCTTCTGAGTCCTCTATGCCTAGAAAACCCTGGAAAGGGTTGTTATAAGTCAGAATTGACCTGAAAACACATAATTATTATACATGCTTCAAGCAACCAAACACATTGATATCACTCGTTGGTACAGAAATCAAATAGGTTATGAAATTGGAAACAGGAAATGGAGAAGCTGTATTCTGCCCCTTAAAGCAAGAACAGGAGCAGATGGTGGTACTGATTATCACCTGTTAATATTAAACATTAGAGTAAATCTGGAGAAGAGCACTAAAAGAATCCTAGTTCCAAAACACAATTTAAATGATATTTCTGATTAATTTAAAGTCCGCATAAAAAAACATATTTGCTTTACTAAAGTCAACGGATTCAGAACTGTGAATTGAAACCAGACATATTATTGGGGATGAATGCAAAAAGACAACTGTTGTAGTACAAAGAAAAATCTAGATGGATGATCCCACAACTTAGTATTCCTGAGGAAATGATTCTCTCTCCCAGTTACAGTGAGGATCATAACAAAGAGCAGGGGAAACAAGGAAGCTTGAGGTGTAAAAGATGACATCATTGTCCCTGCTATTCACAAAGTGCTGGGACTTTGACCCTGAAGGACCTGTTTCCACTGCATTGCTATTTGCACAGCTAGAAGCCAACACATCTTATTTTAAGTATGGAATGGGGAAGATTGCCAAGCTTAAGGAGCATAGAAATAAACAGTGAATGAGAGTGCATCCTAGGAAGCAAAAACAAATTAAAACTGTGGGTGTATAAATGTGTGCTGCAAATAGCACAGCTACAATTTGGAAGCACACGACTGAATGAGGGGGCCCAAAGAGGTACAGTATTACGTTTTCCAAGTTCCAGGGGAAGTGAGCAACAAGAACAACAAAATATAGTGTCCCACATTGTGAAAGGAGTTGCCCATCTCAGGAAGGCCATGTTTTTCGTTTAGCTGAATTCTTACCAATGTGGCCAGATGGAGGGAGTGCAGCAAGGAAAGATGGCCATTTGAAATCTAAAACAAAATGAACAAAGAAATACGAGACATCCAGCCATTTAAGCTTCAAAACATGAACTTTGTTAATGGGATCAGACGTGTTGCTTTGATTCCAAACATGTAAGTGACTTCTTTGAATCTGAATTTGTTGAACAGTTGCCCCATCCCTAATGCGACACAGTTGCTTTCTATAGCATCACAAAGGTATCTAAGGCAGCAGAGTTACAAAGATGCCTGTACAATCTGAACATCATTAATATACTCATGCTAATGTGGCTAGCATAAAAGGACTGGATTCATTTCCCAAGCCCTGTTGGTTCTATGGGAGTCACTAGTCTCAATATTATTTATTACTATTTTGTTGTTGTTTGAGATGAAAAGCACCAAGGAGGATGGCAAGATGGCTTTAAAACATCAGGGTCACCCAGCTCCCTGCTGTTATTAGGCATCTCATTAAGATGAAAGCAATCTTACCAATGCATGATATTATTATGGTACTGTGTGATCCAATCTTTTTGTAGAACTTGGCCACTAAAAGGAAACAGCAGTTGAATGCAGGCAAATGTAAAATAATAAGCTTGTGAGCAGTGAGCCAAAACAGAAAATACATTGTGTTTTCCTTGGTGTAGTCTCAGCATATTGCCCAAAAAAGGGCATTAAAGTTTACTGTATAAGTAGATTTCGCACTATTAGGTTATCATTTTCTGCAGTAAAAATAAGCATCAGAAATCTTCACTAGCGATCTTACAAACTGCAGTATTGGCATTTTGTAGTATTTAAGTCTGCTCAAACTGCCATCATCATTAGGCAGAGTTCTTATCCCAGACAAATACTAAATACAAATATTCAAAGTTGTTCGAAATTGCTTCAAATGTTAAGAATGTTTGCTAGTAACGAGGCACCATATAAGAAACACAGATTGGTAAGTACTGAGAAACCTTGGAAAACATTGCTCAAAGTACCTCTAATACTGCCCCCAAAACTAACTCGGGGGGGGGGGGGAAACTAGAAAGTTTTCCTGTTTGTTGCATATAAAACCACAACTATCCACTGTTTTGATTTTGAAATGTAATTCTGTTCTCTTATCATAAGTAACTGTGCTAACTACACTACCCACAACTATGCTAAATCATTACTTCCAGGTGCCAGTAAATTCTGGTATAAACTAATCTGGCTCAAAGCTGTTGTAGATTAGATGTAATCATCCTCTGGATTTTACACTTTCTAAATGCTCTAACATACTTCTGGGGTAGGTAGGTAGGTAGGTAGGTAGGTAGGTAGGTAGGTAGGCAGGCAGGCAGGCAGGCAGGCAGGCAGGCAGGCAGGCAGGCAGGCAGATAGATAGATAGATAGATAGATAGATAGATAGATAGATAGATAGATAGATAGATAGATAGATAGATAGATAGATAGATAGATAGATAGATAGATAGATAGATAGATAGATAGATAGATAGATAGATAGATAGATAGATTCCCATTCGTCCGTCTTGGTCTCACTGGCTGAAATTCTATTCCGTAGTGTAGTAACTTGCAAGTACAGTAAGCCCATTGAATCAGTGTGGATTTGGTGAGTTAACTCCTCTGTAACTTTGGTTGATTCAGTGGGCCTACTCTACTTGTAAATTGCTTCACTAACCTCACCTGCATTGCTTGCCTGTTTCTTCCTGAGCCAGGTTCATTGTATCAGTTTTAATGTATAAAAGGCCTTAACTGTTTTGGACCTCATTGTCTATTGTGGCATCTCTCTGAGAACTGTTGTCCATTTCACCTGGTCTTCCCAGGTCTTGTTGTGGGTGGCCATGCTAAGTGAGGTGAGGAGGACTTCTACTAGGAATCAGGCCTTCTTGGTTGTGTCCTGGAATGGGATGGGGTATGCTGGAAAGGGTTTATGTTATGTGGTAAAAGCACCCAGAGTAGTGGTTTTCCACTAAATGGGATGGTATAAAAATGTCATAATTAAAAATAATAATAATACGCTGAGCAACAGACGTTCAGCCATTGTGTGGGACAGGTTTGCATCCTGTGCTGTGTGGAGAATGAATATGTGAGTTTTGGCATGAGGATGTGCATCATGCATGTTAGTCAACCAGTGGTTTCAGATGGACATGTGTGCAAAGCTCAGGATGGGTTGTTTAAACCTGGCATCTACCCCAAGCCAGCACAGTTCTCAGTGGTGAAACATGACAACCAAAATGAAGCAGTAATAGCAGAATCATATTTTCTGTCCCATGAGAAGATCCTTAAGGACTTTTACTCAGATTGGATTGGGTTTATTTAGATTGGGTTGTTTTATTTTATTCAGATTGGGTTGGATTATTCCTTTCATCTAGCCCTTGTTGTCAGCTCTGACAACCAGAAGCTCATCAGTATTTCAGGACGATGGTTTATTAACCATATCTGGAGTTCTCAGTATTGCCTGGTGGTCAGGTAATAAAATGCAGTGAAGGACAGGGCTCCTGTGCCTTTACTTGTTTCATGGAAGAGGACATTTCAGCAGACGTAGTCTGAGAGTATGTAGAAGACAAAAAGATTAGCAGTTGACAACCTACAAATGCTAACCTTTTTGTCTTCTGCATACCTCTTAAACATGAAGGAATCATAGCCTCCATTTTCAATCCTACCATGTGCATTCCCCAATCCCCAAATATTCACTAGGACTGATATTGTTAATTGTCAAGTTGATATGGTAACTAAAGGCCACACAAAAGGAGCAACACGGTGGCTTTTACTGATATGTGGTTGGGCACTTAGAAAAAACTAAGGAGTGCAGCAGAATTGGGAATTCATAGTATTATTGCTAACTGATCTCATGTGATCAGTTTCAGTTTTTTGGTTTAGTTTGATGTTTTAGGGTTTAAGCTAAATAGTCATAGTAGTCAGAGCAGCAGTAATAATCTGCCCATATACAGTCCATTGCTCTCCTATTACAATTACCTCATACTCTAATAGGATATATGGGGGAGGAGATATAAGCATTGCATAGTGTTATCTATAGTCATTATTGGGAGCTTAAGGTGGTTTTGACTACTAACCAAAGTTCCCACACCAAAACTCTTTTCAGCCTGTAGCAAAGGTCAATCCCCTTTAGCTTCCCTTTCTGGCCTATTTGCAGGCTGATCAATTACATGCAGGACCTTATCAATTACTCCCTTTCACAAATACACACTGAATTTTGAACAGAGAAAAACATAGATGAATTTAAAAGCTCATAGGCAATAAGTCCTGAATTAGAAAAGGTGGCCAGTCTTTATTGATGGAGGCACCCGTCGGCCAATAACAGCACACTCAGATCCTGTGTTGTTGTTTTTTCAGTTTCATTAGACAGTCCTTAGCCCTCCCTTTGATTTGGGAGAGTAGCAGAAAAAGTTGCATAAAACGATTGCAGAAGACAAGTTTCTAAGAGCATATCTCATCATCATAGGCATCCTTCAGTCTCGAGAGACTATGGTAGTGTGCTCTGTATGGAGAATTTGGAACAGCGTCTAGTGTGGCTGAGAAGGCCAATTCGAGAGTGACAGTCCCTTCCACACTGAAGACAAATCCAATCTGTCCCCTGTCTGGCTCCCTGCTTTTGCTGCTTTTGTGACTTCCTCTTTGCCTCGGCCTGCTGGGCAAGGGTCTCTTCGAATTGGGAGAGGCCGTGATGCAGTGCCTGCCTCCAGGCTGAACGCTCAGATGTCAGGTTTTCCCATCTGTTGAGGTCTATTCCTAAGGCCTTCAGATCTCGCTTGCAGATGTCCTTGTATCGCAGTTGTGGTCTCCCTCTGGAGCGCTTTCCCTGCACTAATTCTCCATACAGGAGATCCTTTGGAATCCGACCATCAGTCATTCTCACGACGTGCCCCAGCCAACGTAGACGTCGCTGCTTCAGTAATGTATTCATGCTGAAAATTCCAGCTCGTTCTAGGACTACACTGTTTGGAACTTTGTCCTGCCAGGTGATACCAAGAATCCGTCGGAGGCAACGCATATGGAAGGTGTTCAGCTTCCTCTCCTGCCGTGCACAAAGGGTCCAGGACTCACTGCAGTACAGGAGTGTGCTTAGGACACATGCTCTATAGACCTGGATCTTCGTATGTGTCGTCAGCTTCTTATTGAGCCATACTCTCTTTGTGAGTCTAGAGAACATGGTGGCTGCTTTGCCAATGCGTTTATCCAACTCGACATCTAGAGAGAGGGTGTCAGAGATGGTTGAGCCGAGGTACACAAAGTCATGAACAACTTCCAATTCTTTTGTGGAGATGGTAATAGAAGGAGGTGAGTCCACCCCCTGGCCCATGACTTGTGTTTTCTTCAGGCTGATTGTTAGTCCAAAGTCTTGGCAGGCCTTGCTGAAACGATTCATGAGTTGTTGGAGGTCTTCGGTAGAGTGGGCAACAATGGCTGCATCATCTGCGAAGAGGAAGTCCCGCATGCATTTCAGTTGTACTTTGGTCTTTGCTGTCAATCTAGAAAGATTAAAGAGCTTTCCATCTGATCTAGTCCGGAGATAGACGCCCTCGGTTGCAGTTCCAAAGGCATGCTTCAGCATGACAGCAAAAAATATCCCAAAAAGTGTTGGTGCGAGGACACAGCCCTGTTTCACTCCGCTTCGAATGTCAAAGGGGTCTGATGTTGAGCCGTCAAAAACTACAGTGCCTTTCATTCCCTCATGGAAAGATCTGATGATGTTGAGGAGACGAGGTGGACAACCAATCTTGGGAAGTATTTTAAAAAGGCCGTCCCTGCTAACCAGATCAAATGCTTTTGTAAGGTCTATGAAGGCCACAAGGAGTGGCTGTTGTTGTTCCCTGCATTTCTCCTGCAGCTGTCGGAGGGAGAATACCATGTCAGTGGTGGATCTATTGGCTCGAAATCCACACTGTGATTCTGGATAGACTCTGTCTGCAAGCACCTGGAGCCTCTTCAGCACAACGCGGGCAAGCAGCTTCCCTACCACGCTAAGAAGAGAGATGCCACGGTAGTTATTGCAGTCACCCCTGTCTCCTTTGTTCTTGTACAATGTGACAATGTTTGCATCCTTCATGTCCTGTGGTACTCCACCTTCCCTCCAGCAGAGACGAAAGACTTCATACAGTTCGGTGGTGATGATCTCCTTACAGCATTTCAGCACTTCAACAGGGATGTTGTCCCTTCCAGGTGCCTTGCCGGAGGCGAGGGAATCCAAGGCCGCATTTATTTCTGCTAGGGTTGGTTCGCTGTCTAGCTCTTCCAAGACAGGCAGGCACTCAATGTTATTTAATGCTTCTTCGGTTACTACATTCTCTCTGGAATATAGCTCGGAGTAGTGCTGTACCCAGCGTTCCATCTGCTGTACTCGGTCCTGGATGAGCACACCTGTAGCAGACTTCAAGGGAGCAGATTTCTTCTGTATTGGACCTAAGGCTTGCTTGATACCGTCATACATTCCTTTGATGTTACCTGTGTCCGCTGCTAACTGTATCTGAGAGCAGAGCTGGAGCCAATAATCGTTGGAGCATCTCCTGGCTGCCTGTTGCACTTGGCCGCGAGCAGCTCGAAGAGCTTGCAGGTTGTACTTGCTAGGACAGGCTTTGTATGCTGCTAGAGCTCTTCTCTTATCCTCGATGGCTGGCATTAACTCCTCTGAATGGGCTTCGAACCAGTCAGCCATCTTTTTGGTCTTCTTGCCAAAGGTGGATAAGGCGGTGTTATAGACAGTGTTCTTGAAGTGTTCCCATCGTTCAGGTGCATTTGCATTAGCCGGACCTGGAAGGGCTTCCTCAAGTGCTTGGGCAAAATCCTTCACTTTTCTTTGATCGCAAGTCTTGCTGATGTCAATACGTGGTCTTCCTTCCTTTTTCGTGTGATATACTCTCTTTGTTCGCAGTTTTACTCTACTACCTACCAGGGAATGATCAGTATCACAATCAGCACTCTGGTAACTGCGTGTGATCGTAATACTAGGAAGGCTGGAACGTCTAGTGAGGATTAGATCGAGCTGATGCCAATGCTTTGATCTTGGATGTCTCCAGGAAACTCTGTGTTGCAGCTTCGTGTTAAAGAATGTGTTGCTGACACAAAGACCATAATAGCAGCAAAACTCCAGCAAGCGCTGGCCATTTTCATTCATCTTTCCGATGCCAAAACGGCCTAGACAAGTGGGCCAGGAGTTGTGATCAGCCCCAACTCTAGCGTTAAAGTCTCCAAGAATGAACAGTGCCTCTCTTTCAGGGACTTTTTTGATGGTAGCTGCCAGATCATCATAGAATTTGTCTTTCACTTCTGGAGTGGATGACAGTGTTGGTGCATATGCACTAATGAGGGTTACTGGTCCTGCTGATGAGTGGAGCTGCAGAGACAGGATTCTTTCACTCCCCACAGTAGGTGGAACAATGTATCTCAGAAGAGTATTTCTGACTGCAAAGCCAACACCATATTCCCTGGTCTCATTCGATGGTTTTCCCTGCCAGAAGAATGAGAAGTCTTTTTCTTTGACAGATCCCGAGTCTGGCAGTCTTGTCTCTTGGAGGGCAACAATGTCCATCTGCAGTCTACTCAGTTCCATGTCAATGACAGCTGTCTTGCGCACATCGTCTATTTCTTGCAGGTCGTTAGGAAAGCCGTAGTCATGGAAGCCAGGGGTCATTGTCCGTACATTCCAGGTGCCCAGCTTTAGGGCAGAAGTTTTCTTACGATTGTTGCATGGTGCACGGTTATCGATCTGCTTGTCGGGTTTGACCCTAAACCCCACGCACCCCGTGAAGTTAACAGACCGTGGCGAGGTAGCACCTTACTGGCTGGGGGCTGCCCAGCTTAAGGCGGGCGGTATCTACCTAGTGAGGTGCAATGACCTCTCCCACCGTCAGAAGTAGCCCCTGGCGTCCTGCTCTACGCCAATTGAGCAAAGACTTATAACCGGTAACTGCTACTTCCCGTGTTGTTTCGACGCTGTATGCGAAGCTGGAGTGTCCTCTCCAGAGCACGAAGCCTGGGTAAAATAATATGGAGGATAGGCTGTTACCCAAGCAGAAAATCCCCCCTCTCCACGTCGCTGAAATGGTCCAGTGGAAAGGCAAGAGCCAATACAACTGGCTCCAGCAACGTCGCAGGAGTTGGCAGAATGACACAAAGTGCCTCCGGGACTCCGGCTCCGGATTTTTCCTCGAGGTTATCTCCTGAGCATATCTACACCACAGAATTTATATCCGTTCCATGGCGCTTTTACTGCCAGCCATCATATGGGATCCTGGTATCTGTAGTTTGGTGAAACACTCAGAATTCTGTGTTAGATGCCTGTGGTTCTGTGGTTCAGTGCCAAGAGTTTTCTTGCAAATCTCAGGATTCCACAGGAAGCAGTGATGATACTGCAGTATCATACAGTGTATTGCCCCCCCCCAGCCTGTAATAAAAATGTGAGACACATTAATTGCATAAAACTGGGACTATAACTTTATTCAGGGACGTGGTGGCGCTGCGGGCTAAACCGCAGAAGCCTGTGCTGCAGGGTCAGAAGACCAAGCAGTCGTAAGATCGAATCCACGCGACGGAGTGAGCGCCCGTCACTTGTCCCAGCTCCTGCCAACCTAGCGGTTCGAAAGCATGCAAATGCGAGTAGATAAATAGGGACCACCTTGGTGGGAAGGTAAACAGCGTTCCGTGTCTAAATCACACTGGCCATGTGACCACGGAAAATTGTCTTCGGACAAACGCTGGCTCTATGGCTTGGAAACGGGGATGAGCACTGCCCCCTAGAGTCAAACATGGCTGGACAAAAATTGTCAAGGGGAACCTTTACCTTTACCTATAACTTTATTAATTATTTAATGTTTAATTTCCCCTATCATAAGGGGGTTTACTGTAGTGCAAAATGTATTCGGATTACAGTGTACCTTTGATCTCCGGACCAGACCACCAAGAGAGAGTTCCTGCTTTTGAAGTGTGCTGACCTTTGTCCAGCATATCTTCATCCACCTAGCTCCTGGAATGCCCCCGAAGTTCCAGCTACTGAACCTCCTGACCCTAGGTGCACAGCTCCAGGAGATCCCGTTGACTCCCTTCCCCCTTCAGATAAACTCCTGGCTCCACCAAACAGGGAATTGGGATACCTGGCACCCTCCTCAGGTGTCTAATGGAACTCACCATAGCTCTTGCTTTTTTGCACTACCTGCAGTTGTGACTAATTAGCGTGTCATCCTAACATTACCTAATTAAACCCAGAAGTAAGAATGGGATGGGTGAAAACTCACCTTCCCCCCCCCCCAACATGCTGATTGTGGGAGCAGGTCAAAAATTCCCATCTGGCACCGAAGTGACCAGCTATTCTCATTCTTACTTTCTTAGGGAGTGTGGGTGGGCCATGGACAAAACAGAGGGTCTGAACTTGGAGGAGCCAGCTTTATAAAGGCTCCCGTCCTTGGCTCCCCCTCACCCATGATGCAACAAGCCTGTGCTCACCTGTTCTGGGTGGACAAGAAAAGCACCACGGCAGCAGGAGCTCCACACCTTGCGGAGCAATCCTTGTGTGATGTAAATATATTCTCTATGGCATAACAAATTGTGGCATGCAGAGGAAGTGTGATGAATTGTATTTCCTGCCTCCATTTGTACTTTCTAGTTAATATGTAATGTACACCCTCTCTCTATATGTCTGCCCATTGCATATAAATGGAGCAACCCAAAGACAGATCCTCCTTACAAATGGCCTGCCCTACCCTTAACTCATATACAAATGTATGTGCACATTAATTTGGCTTTTTAAAATGAGGCAGCCTGCCTTCCCCCTTTCCCCCTCCTGGTAATCTAAATGTAGTGATTCACACAAAAACGAAATCAATGCAAGATGCCAACTTAATCTGGGGGCTTGGTAAAATTACAGTTTCTGCAGGTTACCTGGCCAAAAGAAATATAATGACTCTGTAAGGATAAAACAACAGAACTAATTCAGCACAAGTTCTGAAGGTAATTTTGCAGCCTCTACAAGGAGCTGTAAAATTTCATGGGTATGTCATAAATATCCAGTGCTTTTGCAAACTGCTTGAGTCTGTATGTTTGGGAAAGAAACCTTATCCACAAGGGGCAGAATGTAGTATGAAGGACTATAGTATAATGCAAACTTTCTACTATAATGAATGGGAACTGCACAAGATCACATCTGTTTTCTTGCATAAATACCATTCACTTCAGCTAAACCTATACTGTAGAAAGCCTGGGCCATTGTTGCTGAGAATAAACCAGACAGAAGATGCATTCATAAAGTTTTTTGGCAATTTTCTCCAAATTCATAGTCCTATCAAATACAGAAATGAAGATAGTTACTTTTTTGGGGGGCGACTACAAATTCCAGAATGTTCCAGGACAGTTTGTTCAGTGTCTGTGTTGGCTAGAACTTTCGAGCAGTTGTAGTTCCAATTTTCAAACTAATTCAGCGATTCGAGCTTATAAAAAAGGATGGAGAAAGACAAACTGCTTAGAGAGATTATGCAAGTAAGTGTTTTGGAAGGAAGAAGGGGATCTTGACTTTGCTGAAGGAAAGCCATAACCAAGATAACAGCTTTAGGATATTATTCTAGCAGAAATTCTGGCACATTCCTCTCCTTCCCATGTTTGTCTAAATGTCTATGGATTGAAGCTGCACTCCATATGAAGAGTTAAAATAATGCAAGCTGCATCCTCATTCCGCCTGACTTAAATTGTTGACCCAGCCAGACTCTTTTTTTGAAGAATTTTAGAGCTCCACAAATGTCAAGACCTCTAGCTGACAGCAAGGCAAAATCCTTCTTTTTCCTCTCAAGGTCCTTCTGTAATTTGCGTAAATGTATCTGGTGTCCTTTCCCTTTGAGAAGCAAAGGACGCACATAGGAAGCCTGGAAGGACTGGCTGATCAAAAAAAGATGTGAACAACCCATCTAGTGCTTTAAATTCTTATGTGAAGCAGCATTCATCCTAGTTTTGGGGAACTGGGACATTTCATGCAGTTGCATGAATTGTACAATATTGCATGAAACAGAGAATTTTGCACCAAAAAGGCAAGTTTTTCCATGAAATCTAATTCCCACCACTGCAAGCATACTTTAAAGAAAATTCATGTGCATGTTGGTGCATCTACTTTTGGAAATCTTCCAACTGACTGAATGAGCAAGTGCTTTTGTAAACAGAAATTAAAGTGTTTGGAATTTGGCTTTTAAAAATTTTGCTTTGCTTCTCTATACACTCCTGGTAATTTACTGTCCATATTTATTTTGTCCGTAATTTTGACTTCAAAATAAAAGAAAGAGGGGATTGGTGAGAAACCTCCCAGCTACTGGACTGTAAGCCTCTCATCTAAAAACTCTTTCAAAAGTTATTTTGATGATTTGAATTGCAACCACTTAAACTGAGGTCACACTCCTCCATCTTGAACTGGGTGACAAATCTGTCGGAGCAATTTCAGGCCATTCCACACATGCAGGTATGTATGTTAATGTCTTCCAGATGACAAGGAACTGTTAGAAAACATTTCACAAGTGGAAATTCAAGAGAAAAAGAGAAGAAATCAGATTAAGAGCATGAAACAAAGAGAATTGCCAAGAAGAGTGAAGATTGTTCAAATATTCTTGCTTTTTCCATCCAGAGAGGGAAAGAAAGAGGGACATTAACTGTAATAATATAGGGTGGATTGTTTGCATCAGTTTCCAAAAGGTAAAATAATTTTGCCAAATGGCTCCCTATAGCTCTTTTACACTGTGGGGAAAGATTTTCACAGTATGATGGTATGTTCATTTTGACTCTTTCTAACAATATATCATACCCAGGAGTGAATAATGAATAGTTTATGTAAGTAGACCCAAATCAGCATTTAGATATCGTCACAGATACATGTGATTGCTTGCTTTCTTTTTTCTTGTTTAGGTTACAGGACATGTGCCTCAGAATACGTCCAGAGCTCAGTAGCCAGCCTACAAAACTATTCACCTCCTACCTCTTGCATGAATTGCCATTGTTATCCCCCAGTAAGATGGAAAACTGATAGCATGCTGCCACTATTATACAGGAAACAGGAAGAAAGATGCTCAGAAACTAATATGATAAAATTGTTGATCATCAGAAAGGGTAAGTACTTAATGTTTGGTGCATCCATTCCCTGCTGTCTCTGGGCATTTAGAAAATGTCTATGCACTTCAGTTTCAAAGCATATTGCTTTAAGATATGAAAAGAGATGTGTATTTCAACTTTTATGCAAAAAATACTTACTAAAAATCAAGGGGCAAAGTAGCTGGAAAAGACACTTCTTTGAAGGCCATTTCCAGGAATGCTGTAGGATGTTCTCCTTTTTCCTTGCTAGTATTTTCCATGTATTGTATTTTCCCATCCTATTTTGGACTAAGCTCAGTGACTGATCCGTTGATAGGATCAGAAGGAATCTACAGGGGCAGATTTGATTTTGATATTGGATGCTTTATTTGCATTCCCCTTTTTTTGGCAGATGTCTGTCTGTCTCTCTTTCCTTATCTTCTTTTCCAGCTAGCATCATCCTCATATTTTTCTAAGATGATTAGTAATATCATAAAGCTGGTGGGAAATAGTGAACCTTAGATAAATTATTGGTGTAATTTTCTTTTTTGTTATTTTTGCCAAAACGGAAGCAGATATTCTGGTTCTGCCCATTTCTTTTCTGAAGAAATGGAAAGTAGATTGTAGCCAGCAGAGTTGCTCCTTAAAATATAATAATGTTCACGTTAAAATATAGCAGTTAGTCTTTTGATGACTCACAAAGCGGGACGACTCACCAATATGGTGAGTCGTCCCCATCTCTAGTCAGTATTCCTACATCTTTAGTTGGTACAGCTATAAGCACTTTTATACTATACTATATGGAAATGTCTCCAATTAAGCTATCTTGTTCCCGTGTTAGAAGTTCTCTTCCCCACGGGTTATTTGTCAATGCAAAACAAAGCATTTAGGAAAATGTCTTAGAATTAAAACATTCTTCAAACAATGTTATTAAAGTGATGGGCTGATTTTAGTCAACAGATTTTACTAAGCAAGAAAATAGGGTGACACTGTTGCTATACACTGGAATACACTTATTTAAATATTGGATTAGGGTTTCAACTCGCTTCATTATATGGTTTAGCAATATTGTATAATGTGCAGAATAATGGTTGGATACAGCCTTGGGGATGCTCTATAACATATTAAAATTGCCGAGCCCCATAGGTAGAGAGAAGGCATGTGATGATTCTAGGGCTTTTGGAACTCTACTTCAAATTGGAAGCTTACAGATAATTAATGAGGGATTTAGAGGTATATACAGGGGAATAAACAAATAGTCACTGTAAATAAGAATGCTCCTGTGGTGAGACCCAAGTTAATCTTTGCCCTTTAGGAATCTCTGACTATAATTAAGTAATCTTTGTGGAATTGCATTCAAAACCACTGGTTTTCTTTGCTGTATGGAGTAACCTGAACATATGTATTGAAATATTTACCAATTATGCATTATTTTTCCTGCCCTTATTTAAACACTAAGTGTACACTAGCCTGTTACTGCTGTTAGTTAGCTTTTGGTCTGGTTAGTTCACTGCAATTTTTAGGGGGAAAGCAATGTTACTAATGAGGCAAAGGATTTCATAATTTGTTTTTCGTACTTTTTAGCTTATTTAAATTTTGCTCATAATCTAGCTTTGATTTGGAAAACTGATAAGTTAATGTTGCTCCTTTTCCTTTCTCTTCAGTGCTGGCAAAAGAAGTGAATTGTCATGCTGTGCAAGGACAAAGAAATTAACCCTCTAAGAGCTCATCTCAGGAACTATTTATGATTCAATAGCATTAAAATATTGAGAGGCATAGAAGATTTCTTTGCAAAAATATGGTATCAACATCCTGGAAGCTGCCAGATTTCAAGAAATCAATGTCACAAGTCTCCTCCCAATTCAGTTTAAGTGCTAATTTTTTTATGTCACAAAGAATATTCACTGTATAAGTTGGGGGCCAGAGTCCCTTTATGTTGCAGAGTTTCAGATTTCTGTTAAATTCCTTTAGCTGAAGTGCAGAGATGCACAGAGCAGAATAGCCTCAAGTTCTCATGAGTTGTTATTGTTTAGTTGTTAAGTCGTGTCCGACTCTTTGTAACCCCATGGACCAGAGCACACCAGGCCTGCTGTCTTCCACTGCCTCCCGGAGTTGAGTCAAATTCATATTGGTAGCTTCGATGATGCTATTCACCCATCTCGTCCCATGTCGTCCCCTTCACATTTTCCCAACATCAAGGTGTTTTCCAGGGAGTCTTCTCTTCTCATCAGATGGCCAAAGTATTGGAGCCTCAGCTTAAGGACCTGTCCTTCCAGTGAGCATTCAGGGTTGATTTCCTTCAAAATGGATAGGTTTATTCTTCAAGTCTCCTCCAGCACCACAATTCAAAAGCATCAATTCTTCAGCGGTCAGCCTTCTTTATGGTGCAGCTCTCACTTCCATACATCGCTACTGGAAAAACCATAGCTTTGACTATGCAGACCTTTGTCGGCAAAGTGATGTCTCTGCTTTTTAAGATGCTATCTAGATTTGTCATTGCTTTCCTCCCAAGAAGCAGGTGTCTTTTAATTTCATGACTGCTGGCACCATCTGCAGTGATCATGGAGCCCAAGAAGGTAAAATCTGTCACTGCCTCCATATCTTCCCTTTATATTTGCCAGGAGGTGATGGGATCAGTGGTCATGATCTTAGGTTTTTTTGATGTTGAGCTTCAGACCATTTTTGTTGCTCTCCTCTTTCACCCTCATTAAGAGGTTCTTTAATTCCTCCTCACTTTCTGCCATCAGAATGCTATCATCTTCATATCTGAGGTTGTTTATTTTCTTCCGGCAATCTTAACTCTGGCTTGGGATTCATCCAGTCTAGCCCTTCACATGATCTATTCTTCATATAATTTAAATAAGCAGGGAGACAACATACAGCCTTGTTGTATTCCTTTCCCAATTTTGAACCGATCAGTTGTTCCGTATCCAGTTCTAACTGTTGCTTCCTGTCCTACATATAGATTTCTCAGGAAATACACAAGGTGGTCAGGCACTCCTGTTTCTTTAAGAAATTGGCATAGTTTGCTGTGGTTCACACAGTCAAAGGCTTTTGCGTAGTTGGTGAAGCAGAAGTAGATGTTTTTCTGGAACTCTCTGGCTTTCTCCATAATCCAGCGCATGTTAGCAAATTGGTCTTTAGCTCCTCTGCCCTTCGAAATCCAGCTTGTACTTCTGGGAGTTCTCGGTCCACATACTGCTGAAGCCTGCCTTGGAGGATTTTTAGCATAACTTTGCTAGCGTGGGAAATGAGTGCAATGCACTGCCCTTCTTTGGGATTGGGATGTAGACTGATCTTTTCCAATCCTCTGGTCACTGCTGAGTTTTCCAAATTTGCTGACATATTGAGTGTAGCACCTTAACAGCATCATCTTTTAAGATTTTAAATAGTCCAACTGCAATGCCGTCACCTCCACTGGCCTTGTTGTTAGCCATGCTTTCTAAGGCCCACTTGATTTCGCTCTCCAGGATGTCTGGCTCAAGGTCAGCAACCACACTATCTGGGTTGTCCAGGACACCCAGATATTTCTGGTATAATTCTTCTGTGTATTCTTGCCACCTCTTCTTGATGTCTTCTGCTTCTGTGAGGTCCCTACCATTTTTGTCCTTTATCCTGTCCATCTTTGCACAAAATGTTCCTTTAATATCTCCAATTTTCATGAACAAAATCTCCCGTTTTTCCCTTTCTGTTATTTTCCTCTATTTCTTTGCACTGTTCATTTAAGAAGACCCTCTTGTCTCTCCTTGCTATTCTTTGGAAGTCATCACTCAATTTTCTGTACCTTTCCCCATCTCCTTGTTGGACAGCCACCTTGTTTTCTTGCATTTCTTTCCTTTGGGATGGTTACGAGCCTCCATCCATAGATCTTTGGGCACTCTGTCCACCAAATCTAATTCCTTATATCTGTTCTTCACTTCCACTGTGTATTCATAAGGGATGTGGTTTTGATTATACCTGACTAGCCCAGAGGTTTTTCCCACTTTCTTGAGTTTAAGCTTGAGTTTTGCTATAAGAAGCTGATGATCAGAGCCACAATCAGCTCCAGGTCTTGTTTTTGCTGATTGTATAGAGTGTCTCCATTTTTGGCTGCAGAGAATATAATCGATCTGATTTCCGTATTGCCCATGTGGTGATGTCCATGTGTAGAATCGCCTCTTGTGTTGTTGGAAAAGAGTGTTTGTGATGACCAGCTTGTTCTCTTGACAAAACTCCATCAACCTTTGCCCTGCTTCATTTTGAACTCCAAGCCAAACTTACCTGTTGTTCCTTTTATCTCTTGACTCCCTACTTTAGCATTCCAATCCCCTATAATGAGAGGAATATCTCTCTTTGGTGTCAGTTCTAGAAGGTGTTGTAAATCTTCATAAAACTGGCCAATTTCAGCCTCCTCAGCACTGGTGGTTGGTGCATAAACCTGGATGACTGTGATGTTGAAAGGTCTGCCTTGGATTTGTATTGAAATCATTTTTGAGATTATATCCCAGTACAGCTTTTTCCACTCTTTTGTTGACTATGAGAGCTACTCCGTTTCTTGTATGGGCTTCTTGCCCACAATAGTAGATATGGTAATTGTGTGAATTGAATTCGCCCATTCCTGTCCATTTTAGTTCACTGACACCCAGGATGTCAATGTTTATTCTTTCCATCTCCTGTTTGACCACATCTAACTTACCAAGATTCATAGATCTTACATTCCAGTTCCTGCGCAGTATTTTTTATTTTATTTTTTGCAGCATTGGACTTTCCTTTCTTTTCTCATTAACTAGCACTTACAGTCTCAGTAATTCACTCTGAGAACGTAGGAGGAAGAATATCATTTTCTTTACCTTAACACTTGTGAATAGATCAAACAGCAAACTGTGAAACATGACTGTTTTTAACAAGAGGCTTCCAGCAGACCACAGAGGGAAAAAGCACTGAGCAGAGATGTTGCAAAGGTAAAATTTTAAGATTCCTTTTCCTTCTGGCAAGTTCCAATCAAATATGTGGAAAAAAGAGAAAATTGGAGAGAACCAAATGGCACACAAGGTAAATTTGCAAATATGAAACAGAGGTTTACTGAAAAGGAGATGTAGAAGAGTCTTGCAAGATGGAGAACCTGGGGTCTCACAATCCAAAGACAAGCATCTTGTACACTACTCTTCCACAAAATCACATATATACTGGGGATACTGACCTTTCTTCAATGCTTCTTTCACTGACTTAGACCTTACTCCTTTCTTATTTGAGTAGAGATCCAATACCATTTAAAAGAATCCCTGCAGTTTCTCACAAAGCATTCCTAACTTTGGTAGTTTTAAACTTTGAACATGGCACTTCCAGTAGCAGAAATCTTAACAAAGGCAATTCTATCATACAATTTCCATAATACTATTTAAATGTTATTTAATACAAAAGGATTTAAAGTAGAGCATAGATTCACAATGAAGTAAACTCCATTGACCATGATCTTAAACACAACTCATTCTTATTTTAGATGTGTGATTTCAAATACTCATTCAGCATAAAGCATTTTAAAAAATAGCTTTCTTTTCAAAAAATGGAGCATACAGTTTTAAACTTACAGTTTGGATGTTCTGAGCTTAGAAACACTGAAAACAATGCAAAATTGCTGATGACTTACAGTAAAATCCCATTAAGTGTCATCTTTTATAAAAACTTAAATGACAGGGCTTGAAGCTCTCAAGTCTTCAAGGTGAAAATCTAGTTTTTCATGGTACTTATAAATATTTTGTCTCCAGAGGTTTGCTATCAATATTTAGCCAGCAAAACCACAATACTTCAACATTTTTCCTATATTAATAACCTAGGTCTTTACACAGTTGTTAAGGCCCAAACAATGTTAGATGGTACACTAACCATCCCATAGTTTTGTGATGAGCTGGACTGTTGTTGATGTGGATGGAGGTACCTCTGTTTGCTCATTTTTCTGTAGAGCTAAAAATTTTATTTTCAAATCATTTATGACAGCCCTAAAGTTAAATTTTAAAACAAATATTTTGGCTAATCGAAATCAGCAGTTAGTGCTGGTGTTGTCCTGGAGATTACTAACATTCTCCACAGAGCTATCAGTTTTTGATACTTGTAGTATATGATCCCGCTTATTTTCATCCTGTTCCTCCAATTCACTCATTGTTCTTTTTATGTGTTCTAATTTTTTATCTATGACTGGATGAGGGAAGTTAAGTGGGCCCCTAAATCCAAGAATCTGGAGGTGGAGGAACCTTGGGCTCCTCTGGGAGGGAATGCAGTAGAGGACCTGATGTCCTGATGGTGGAATAGGGTAGTGGTCGCCCCCCACCCATAAATTTTCCAAAGTTTTTAACTATGCACCTCAGTGGAGTACAGTGGGGTCTTGACTTGAGAACTTAATCCGTATTGGAAGGCGGTTCTCAAGTCAAAAAGTTCTCAGGTCAAATCTGCACTTCCCATAGGAATGCATTGAAAACCATTTGATCCGTATCTGCTCTTTTCCGTCCATAGAAACTAATGGGAAGCTGCTATTCTGCCTTCTGCCACTAGAGGGGAATATTTTGTTTCTTTTTTTCTTAGGTCAAGAAAGGTTCAGGGAAGGCAGGGAAAATACAGTCCAGGCAAGTACAGTACCAGGCAGTCTGAAGACTGTCTCCCAATCCATTCTCTAAACGCCGGGAGGAGTGAGGAACCAGACAGGCACCCTTTTCACTGGCCAACAGTTAACTGAAAGTTCACATTTTGCACTTTCCCTGCCTCCCACGTGGGTTTTTTTTCAGTTTGTAACTCAAATCTAAGTATGTAAGTCAAGTCAATATTTTCCTATGAGAGTGGTTTGTAAGTCAAAAGGTTCTTAACTCGGGCCGTTCTTAAGTCAAGACCCCACTGTATCTGTATGTTTTTCGTAGGAGGACTCTATGTTTCCCTTTGTGCTCAGGAAAAAAAAATATCTTTTCAAGCCGACTGACTGTGGTTTCTTTTTGATCCAAAGAAATTTGATGGGAAAAGATGGAAAATGGAATTTGCTAGCCATTGAAGTGAAGTCAAAGACACAAGAGAACAGCAAGAAAAAACAAAAATACAGCAGGAAACCCAAACTAGCTATTTCTATCACCATTGTTCCCCAGAGACATATAGCTATAACTTTCTTCATTTCCAACATAAAGATGAAAAACTGTCACCAGTCACTATGCCGTCTCCCTTTTCTTAAAGCTGTAGTCCAATACAAAGTGACCTGAGACCACTTTCTGTGAATTCAGTGTTGACTTCTAAGTAAACATACATAGGCCTGTGCTGTAATAACATTCAAGGCTGCTAGCAGCTACACAACTACAAACGCGTATGTTGCAAGTTCTGGAGCTGTTCAAATGTTCCGAATTACATACATATAAACTTTATTGTTTCTGGCCATAGACCTTTACAATATTTTGACTACTGTAGTATATAAAATCCAATTAAAACAGGTAATTACCTTAAAACCATTAAAACCAATAAAACCTGTTCTAAAAATATTGTCATACTGTAAAACGTCAATCCACTGTATTCAGCATTTATGTGGCATTATGATCCCTGACAAATCAAAGTCTCAGCTTCTTAGCTGCTAGTGCAAATTGTGCTACAGCATATGTAATGTGCAACTGTGCATCAGCAAGCAATCCTACTACTGTTTCAGTGGTGTTACAGTTAAAATATATCTGAATGATTGGTGACAGAAATCTTTCTCTAGGATTTTTATAGAGACGACAGAACAGTAGATAATGAGTTAGATCCTCAGTCTGGTTGCAGCCAAAAACACATTTTCGTTCCTCAACTGGTCTTCCTTTATATCTCCCTTCGAAGAATGCTGAGGCTATCTGTCCAAATCTAAGTTTTGTAAAAGCTCTGCAAATCTGGGGAAAAGTCAATACTCAAAATATTTTGGTTTTGCATGATTCACCTGAAGTTGAGGATACCAGGTAGAAAAACGGGACCCAACAATAGCCACCTTATCCTGGCTAGCATTAAGATCAAAGATCCAATTCCTAAGGTCGCAAGAGCTTAAACTTAGGAACTTTTCCATCAGAAGGTTGTGGACCTTTAATTTTTGGTGACATTGTTGTGCCCATCCACCAGACTTTAGTTGTTCTAACCAGCAGCACTTTGTCAGGAAGGAGTCCTCCAAACTGTTCAGTCTATGCCAATATCTAAGATGAGCCAATTAATTCCAGCGGCAATTGAGGGTAGGCCTAACTCAGCTCTGAGTTGAGCTGAAGGAGTTCCTGGGGGGAGCCCCAGTATTATCCTCATGAATTTGTTCGGCAGGATTTCTAATTTGAGCTTGGCTGCCTCTCCCCATAGTCCTGTCCCATAGAGCATTTGTGATAGAATTTTGACAACAAACACCTTGAGAACAGGATTTGCCAGCTGGCCTCCTCTGCTGTAGAAAAATCTTTTTAATTGCCCTATTGATCTGGTGCTCAGTAAGATGGTAGCATTTAAATGCTGTCTCCAGGAGAGTTTCTCACAAAATGTTCAGAATTATTGGGCTTGGATTACACAGCTATTTATTAATTTGTGTGACTGACTGACTGATTCATATACAAGGTCTCAATATAAGGTCTCAAATATTATATATCATTATATACTGTATAATACACAGTGGTACCTTGCTAGACAATGACCCTGCTAAATGACAAATCCGCATAATGATGACTTTTTGTGATCGCTATAGCGATTCACAAAACAGTCATTCCAATGGGCGATTTTCGCTTGACGATGATTTGATCCGTGCTTTGCGAACCATTTGTTTGCAAAACAACGATTTTTTACAGCTTTGCAAAATGGCTGCCCAGTGTTTTCCAGACCCATGCTTCGCAGGACAGCCATTTTTACAGCTGATCGGCGCTTCGCAAAATGTCTGCCCTATGGGCGAATTTTGTAAAACGACGAGGTATTTTCCCCATTGGAACGCATTAAACGGGTTTCAATGCATTCCAATGGGGAAATGGTTTTTGCATGATGATGATTTCACTAAACAGCAATTTGTATGGGATGGATTATCATTGTCATGCAGGGCACCACTGTATATGTATATAAAACCAAGTACCTTGGGAGGTGGTATATGTATATGTATATATGTATGTACGTGTGTGTGTGTGTGTGTGTGTGTAAACAAAAAATGCAAACCAATTAAAACATAATTAAATTAATTGTATTGTAAAACTATTGGACTAATTTATGATTGTTATACTGTTAGAGCAGTACAACAGTGGAACCAATTACTTCGAGAGGTGATGAGCAGTCCAATGCTGGAGGCATTCAAGAGAAAATTGGACCACCATCTGTCAGATCAGCTTTGATTTGGATTCCTACATCAAGCAGGGGATTGGACTCGATCACCTTATAGGCCCCTTCCAACTCAATTATTCTAGGATTGTATGATTCATATTTATTTATTCATTTAGACTTATACCCCACCCATTTAGTGAGCATGCCACTACTCTGGATGGCTTACAAAATATTCTAAAACATACAGCTAAAAATATGAAAAACATATAAAACATAACAAACAAAGCCCTATACCCCCCTCATAAAATCACCAGTCTGGGACCCAAGATGGCAGACAACAGGCCAACATAATTTTACAAAAGGGTCGTGCTTGGGAAGGCCTGGGTAAGAAGCCAGGTTTTAATTTGCTTGTGGAAGCTTAGCAGGGTGGGATCCACAGAGCGGCCGTTACTAAAAAGTCCTGGTTTCTGGTTGATGCCTTCTGGGCCTATTTTGGAGTGGCCACCTACAACGTTAAAGGCTGGGAGGTGCAGGTGGGATGTGAAGATGACCTGAGGGAGAGGTGCTCTGACAGATAGGTAGTAAGGTCATAACCATAAAGGTCTTTATATTCCTTACATTCCATTCATATACTAGTATTTGGAATATCCAGATTCTGTGTTAACAATTCTGTCTTATTTTGCCACATAAATCACATTGTCTACCCTTTTGTTTGCTCTCCTGGTTAGACAAGGTAGAACATTTGCATCTGGGCTTCCTTTGCTACCCAGCATTTTATTCAGTGAGTCCTTATACCCCTCTTTACCATGCAAGAGATTTGTCTTCTTTTGATTATTGTGTTGGGGGCCCCTCTAGCTATATGCTACTATCATCATGAACTGTCTTCTAGATGGTCTTGTGATTTTCACTGTCCTTCATCTCTCACATTCTCTTTCAGCCAGAAGAATTTTGATTTCCTCCCTTGGTATGCTTTTGTCAAGAAATTTTGAAAGTCTCTGCCCAGGCTGTGTTTTGATATTAAGCTCAGCCTTAAAATCTCAGGTGCAGTAATTTTCTACACCATCTCATTAATCGAACTCTAGCTTTGTAGCAAAGCCTTTTGACCTGCCAAAAAGAACATTCATTGTTAACAGTGAACTGCAATACCCAATTCCTTGGGGCTGCTGTGACCTACTAATAATTTTCACTAACCTTTTCATAATGTATTTTTATCCCTCAGATGCTCAGTGAAGCTGAAAAAAAAATATGGATTTTCCAAGGTAAATGTATCTCTGTTCATATTTCACAAGCCTGAGGAAAGTCCAACAATGCATGTAGCCTTTTGCTTGTACAATGGGAATTTCTCCCCACCTTGTGTTTGTCCAAAACTGAAACAGAATGTTGAAGACAGGTCAGAGGACTTCCGGGGGGACCACACTTTTTCATCTGGTTGGCTGCTGGAAAATGGTGTCCCTTCCAAATTCATGTCCAGTTCTCATATTATGTGGTTGGCCTGAGTTCTTGATACCTTGTTAGACAGATTATATCTAGATTGTTGGTTTATTTAGTCAGTTTCTTCCTTGCATCTGCTTTCATAGTCTGTCTTCTTCCAATCCTTGCCTGCCCCATCTCTCTGACATCTCAAACTCTGGCCTCAGGTTTGAGGCATGAAACTCAGGTAGTGGGGAGTCGGTGTCCTGGCAACATACTTCCTCCCAGGTTGCTGAGCTAGGCATCCATGGATGCCTAGTTTCCACTTATTTCCATTAATGTTCATTTTATTTTCCTTATTCTTCCGCGTTTCCTGTTTATATATGCTTGCCTACTGTTCTTTAAGAAATGAGAGGGAGAAAGCTAGCATCTAGTTTATGTCAGGAGTACCAATTTCTCCTTTAAATAATTGAAAATTTTGTCTACCAGAATAAAAGGTTATGACTATTTCCTTCAGCTTATTTCATTGTTGGCTGTGTGACTCTTTCCTAAGGTCTTTACTTTGTGACAATATAGCTGACCAGGAAGGTCAAGCTCAGATCAAGAGCAATTAAATTATGTGAAGCAGCCATCACAATTTGAACTGACCCTTTCCTCTCACCCTTATGAGTCACCAGTATAGGATATGTTAATTAAATGTTTAAAATACCAGTGGGCAAGAAATTGCTGTTTCTAACCCCTAATTCTCCACTTGCATCTTTTGTCCTTTCTCTGGTGAATTCAAGACAAAGAGATATTTTTAATATTGCTAGAAGTATTACTGTGGCTGCTCTGGAAACATTATAAAAAGATAGGGAATGCACTGTATTTCATATACATGATAACTAGCTAGCTGGGTACACATCTCTCTCTCTCTCTCAGAGACAGAGAGAGAGAGAATCTTCTGAGCTGCTTTGAGACCTTATGTGAGAGACAGGGTATGAATGAATCAGTCAGGTAGTCACACAAATTAATAAATAGTTGTGTAATGCTAGCTCAATAATTCTGAACATTTGAACAGCTCCAGAACTTGCAACATATGCGTTTGTAGTTGTGTAGCTGCTAGCAGCCTTGAATGTTATTACAGCATGGGCTGTAACCCCAGAATGAAGATGCGAGACAAGAATTATGGGTTAATCATGGGCCACACTTTACAGTATTAAATATAATCCATGTTGCCATCTTTTGGCAAAGGCGGGTCCTGCAGTAGTGCGGAATCAGGTTTAAGCACAGAGATCTCAAAGGACCCCTTAAGCAACAAATGGACGAGTTCCTGGCCCCAAGTTCTTGCAGGCTTAAAGACAGTGAGGACCTGGCTGGCCCCAATTTGACCACCCCCAGGCCTCACGCCAGCTTCTCCTTGTTGACTGTTTGTCCAGGTGTGGCCCCAGCGCATCTTTTCCCCTAAGCACTGTAATTGCACAACCCGTAGCGCTAGGAGGTCAGATGGGCTATAGCTTACTTGATTTTGCAATGGAACTCATCAACAAAGCCTGTTATATCTGCGCTACCTGCCACAGCATAGGGACTAGCCAAGCTAAGTCCAATGGCTGCCATTGAGCTCACCAAGCTCCAACAGCAGGCCTCCCTTGATGTCTTCAAGGAAGACATCCAAACCTAATTTGTATGGATGTACACCATTGTTACGAAAAAAACTCAGGCCTATCCATGCAGATCCTCTGGTGACCAATCACCGATCCAGGGCCGCTGCAGTCAGTTCTGCACACTGTTCTGCTAATAGTACTTCATGCAGTGTTTGTGGGCCTAAAATGCCTTATATCCCTCCATACCAGCTGAGGGATGGTTGTCGGTCATAAAGTGTTCATAGCATGATACGGTGCCTTGACCGATCGGAAAGCTCAGGCCTATCCATGGATCCACTGGTGACCAATCACTGATCCAGGGTGCAGCAGACAGCTAATACTCCTTCATTAAGCATTAGCAGGCCAAAAAATGCCTCACATCTCTCCATGCCAGCAAAGGGATGATCATTGGCCATACCCTGCTCATAGCAGGGCACCATGCCATCACCACTCAGAAAAATTTAGGCCTATCTGTGGATCCTCTGGTGACCCAGTACTGATCCAGGCCACTGCAGACAGCTCTGCAGACCACCCGTGCAGTGTTAATGGGCCAGAATTGCCTCACATCCCTCCATGCTGGCTGAGGGGTGATCCTTGGACATACAATGTCCATAGCAGGGTACGTAACCCGCAGCCATGTGATGCCATGAATCGCATCAAGGATCAGGCCTTTCTGCAGATCCTGGTCTGGTTGTTACCACCCAAGTGTATTACCAACACATCTGGGAGATGTTGACCAAAGGCAGCCACATGGCAAGGTATCTAGTATAACGTTGTCATCGTCGTCGTCGTCGTCTTCTTCTTCTTCTTCTTCTTCTTCTTCTTATTCTTCTTCTTATTCTTATTCTTATTCTTATTATTATTATTATTATTATTATTATTATTATTATTATTATTATTATTATTATTATTGCTTCTAAAGCAGAAATCTTTTCCTGCAGCTGTTGCCAGATAGTCCATGACTCCTCATCTAACAAAGACTGAGGCACTGACACCTTAGGGACAGGCTGTTTCCTAGCCTTGTTGTTGAAAAAGCCTTGGTCCTTGTATGGCAGAAGTTCACACATTTACATACTACCGACTGTAGGGGCGAGAGTTGTGAGAACTCAACGGTGAACCACCCTACAAAACTACAACTATGTTGCTTTGCTGAGTTTTAATCCCTGTGTATATATTACTAATGTAATTGGTATATGTAAATAGTTATATTATAATCAATTATTTATTTACAATTGCTAATCTTATTTATAATTAATTTATTCATCTATTTGAATAATTTGAATTAATTAATCATTTGCTAAAATGCCTATCTAATCAGTTATAAATTGATCTTAGAGTACTGTCCAAAATATACAGCAATAATGATCCTATTAGATTCCCTTACTTAATTCAGGATTAAAATATTCATGTATTTATTTGCTTTGACTAAAGAGCCATTATTAAATTAAATCATTCTATTACAAATCTAATATTTAAATAAGGGTAAATGCTCCCTCTAACCAAAGCGTGCTCGACCAAAGGCTGCGCACATGGTTCCATTTGAATGCTGGCACCACTGAAGCCTCTAACTGTTTCCTCTCAACAGTGAGGGGGGAGAGCATAGTGCCTAGCAGTTGAGGACCTGTGGCTGTATCCCCTCCCAAGCCCCAGTAAATGGGACCCAAGATCACTTGAGGAGAGTACTCCAAGAAGCCTGATCATCTTTAAATTGGGAAGGCTGAGTGCCAAACCCTTGAGTTGTGCGCAGTCGGCGGTGCTCCCTGTTGACCCACAGGCAAGCCCTGGTAAAAGGTAGCAAGCCTTCAAACCTCATTATGTTTCTCATCTTCTCTCTAAAAGAAAATGTAAGCCACTGATTTGAATAGGCTGGTAAAAAACCATCCATGCTAACTTAACAATTGGTGCCTCGTGACCTGAAGGTGTTTCCCCCACACACTCAGTGCATGGCGCAATTCAAAACAACGCATCCCAAAGCATTCTAAACATCCACCCTTGGGAGGAGGGAGGCTGGGGGGGGGAGAGAGATCAGAGCGCCAAACGGCTGAGAAGTCAAGGAGCCGCACTGTGCCACAGCCGCTTCCTGACTACCTGCCCTCACCAAAGGTAAGGTGCTGGGCTGGCATGTAATTGTGGCCGTCCCTGTTTCTGACCCCTCTGTATTAGCTTGGTTTTGTTTGCTCAAGGCATAAACTAAATAAACTCCATGAGCTCCTACTGCGCAGAAGCGCAACCCACACAACCTGCACAGTCACGACCCCACCCTTTCTCCCTACTATCGAGGGTGAACAGCAGTTCAATTATATGAAGTGAAAAACAGAACACAAGAACTCAAATAATATTACAATTAAATCAAAACTAATTGCAAAAGAAATCAAATAATATTAGGAATAGATCCAAATTAATCAAAATTGGCAGTCAAACCACGGGAGGGAGCCGAAGCTACCCCCTGACTCTTGCAGGCCTCCCACTCAGTGATGCAGATCGCAATGACGCCAAGCAGCGGAGCACTGTCCTTAACCAATGCCAGCAAAGGAAGAGGAAGAGGAAGGGGGAACGACCCTTAAATAACCTAATGTTCCCCCCTCTCCTCCTATGCTAATCTCATGATACCAGAAGTGTTGCGCTATCCAGGGAGGGAGGCAAAGGGAAACTGCGCTGCTGTTCAGCTCAGCATTTTCCATCTTTTCTCATCAAATGAGAACACCTGAACACCTTCACTGTAAACCTTTACTGAACACCTTCACTGTAAACCTTTCTTTACAGTGAAGGTGTTCAGTAACTGCAAAATCCACAGTTGGCATAACCTTTTAATATTCTGTCAGAGTTAGGCAAAAACATTAGGCACAATAGCTTCTTCTAAGAAGCAACAGCATGCTCATTTTACTACAAACAGATGTAGGAGGCATTATAATTTATTAAAGGCATGAGTTTTGTTTCTTCAAGGTAGAATGTGTAATGCCACTTGTTATTTATTTATTTATTTATTTATTTATTTATTTATTTATTTATTTATTTATTTATTTAACAGCCATAGATGGGCTTTCTAAGAAATCTGGCAAATTACAAGGTGAGTGTATAGGTTTGGTTTGGTTTTTGTGGAAGTGAAAACTTTTCAGGAAGACAGGAATGAATCCCTTCAGTGATTTTTTGGGGGAAACAGTTTTGTTTCTTGTTGTGTCTGCTGTGTGAATCATGTACGATTGTTATAAACACAGAGAATATTTGAATAGAACAAGCACAAGTCAGGTAGGGTTTTACAGTACAAACTGTAAAAGATTAGAAACTATAGGACACTGCCTGCTTGACTTCCCACTATTGAAGGATCATCATCCACTGTATCAACTTCAGATTTAGTATTTGTCCAAAGTAGATACATGCCCATTACACATAGAAAGCCTTCCACAAGATTTTAGACATGCTTTGTGAGGTTTTGCAAAACGGTGCAGGTGTAGTTTTTGGTGGCTAGAGTAACTAGATGAAACACTGGATCCCCCAGATGAAACAAATCCCATTTAATACTGATCTGTACACTACAACATCTGGAGGACCCTGCAGTATTGAAAGCAAAATGTACTTTCCGTTCCTGGCATTCGGTCGACAAATTTTCTAGAAGCCTTTCAACACTACACCACCAGTGGCTTCCTGTAGAAGTCCTCCCTCTGCATCCATTTTAACTGTAAGAATGGTGGATTAAATTTAGATCTGATTAAGTTATTCTTTCTGTTAGTGTATCTCAAAAATCACACTTGTCATGATTTCCATCTGTTGCATTTCCTCTTCCATATGTCCTGTTGCCTTTCACCAGCATTTTCTTAAATATTCAGTATATCCACCATGTTTTCAGTTTCAGAGCCTGATCATTTCCCCTAGTATCTTCTTAGCTTTGTCCAGGAAGAATGTGTTAGTTGTCAAGCATGTTTCTAGCAACACCAGGGTCAAATCTTGGCCACAGAGGATTAACTCAGTCCTCAGCTTATCTCAGTCAACCATGTGTCTGACTCAGCAGAATGTATTACCTCAGCTTTCAATTTTAAAGGAAAAAATATGCTCTTGTGGAGCTTTGGTCCTCAGATCATAGACTTGACCCAGTCTAAATCAAGTTGATTCAGGCTTTATTGAGGATGTAATTTGTCATTTGCACAGCCCCTGGTAACTTGACTTTAGTACTGGATTAGCTAAGGGTGAGGGGATTGAGAATACAGTTACAACTCATAAACAGTAGAATCTACATTTTTCAATGTATTGACATTCTCTCCTTGCTCCACCAGTAACACATGTTCTTGACTTCTCAAATAAAGCAAATTTCTCCCCCTTTGTCATGGCCAAATTCAGCACCAAGTCAAAGGATCATGTTACTTGTCTACTAAAAATATTAAAAATGAGGAGCATGTCAGAAAAATGGTGCAAACCCTAACCTTAAGAGTTTACCCTTAAAAGCCCTAGAACTTGAATTAATACTTCTGTCAGTTTCTATTTCTTCTACATTTCAATTGTTAAACATTCAAGTTCTTTGCTTCCTGAATGTGATGAAATTTGCAAATAATTTGCCAATTTTTATTTCAAAATTAAAATGAAATCATGCCCCTCTCATAACAAATCCCCATGTTTTAAATTCTTTGAGCAGCTGTGGTACGTTATTCTCTCCGGCAGCCATTGTCCCAAATCTTTGTATAGACTGCTCAATCTCTCCAAATCTCAGATGTGTCATTTGTTTAGAAGGATTCATTTATTTAGAGAGATGTTAGTCTAGTATCATCTTAAATAAGTTCCAGGACTGTATTTTACTTGCACAGTGTTTTATGATACTGTCAATAGTTCTGCATGATTTTGTAAACTGTGATTCTATAGATTAAAACCATTGCAAATATGTAAGTTAAGCTTTTTGTTCTCCTTGTCTGCTATGGTCCTTTGCAATTTGTATGTTTACCCTTGAGATGAAATCTGATCCTACCCACTTTGATGAGAATCTTATTTCAAACCCTGATTGAAAAATGGTGAAGGACACTACAGCAGTGTCCCTGAGGTTTGATGTACCCAACATATTTTGAGACAGAAGAAATACCACTTTATTTAAAATACGTTTCACAATTTAGCCTACAGTAAAAGCTAAGACCTATTGGATTGTTGACATGTTCACTCAGTTATCCAGAATACAATAGATGTTGTTGAACATTAAAAAAAACCTATAAATTCCCATGCCTGATAAAAACTGTCTTCAAAATATTTAATTTTGATTTTTCATCCTTTCTTTTATATCATTATCACTGGTGAGACAGGAAAGTCTAAATTGGACTAAAAGTTTTCATTGCATTAAATTATGGAATTATTTTTGTTGTTTGTGCTATATAGTCATATCAATAAAGCAGATGCACTTAAAAAACCTTTGTGTTCTCCAGTTACTATAGCAACAAACTTTTTCATTTACAGTAGTATTACAAATTTCAAACTACCAATGTAATGATTATTTTTATTTGTGTCTGTGCCCAACAACATTACTGTGATTTTAATGCTCTTTAAACCTTTTGCAAATGTTAATAATAATAATCAAATGTCTCTTAATATGAATGACTTTTTTCAGGAAAAAGTGAATAGATTGTTTCTATTGTCGTAGGATCCATTTTGTTTGGTGAGGTGATTGGTGGTACATAATATACAAGTGGTTGAGTAGTAGTATCATATATAGCTTTACATTCACAAACATTGGAGCTAGACTAATGTTGTATACATTTTGCAAAAACGTTAGTTCTTGAAACATTATCCTAAGCTAGTGTTTCTACACCTTGGATAACTCAAGTGTTCTTGGACTGCAACTCCCAGAAATCCCATCCGGCACAGTTGATGGTGAAGGCATCTGGGAAATGTAGTTCAAGAATAACTGGGCTTTCCAAGATTGGGAACCACTGCCCTGAACACATGATGGATTAAAATTAGGACGAGGATGCACATGAAACATCACTGTGTGCACCAGCTCCTATTTATATTTTCAGAAGTTCGACACAGAGGTATGAGTCAGGTTTGGAAGCATGTTCAACTGAATAGACTTAAAATCCTTGACACAGTCAGTAACCCTGTCTGATGACTCATCGGTAGCATCAGAATAATTATCCTGACAGCTGTCTCCTTTATGATTTGACGTAGAGCTTGACAAGTCTCAAATTGCCATGGTATTAAATTGACCTGGAAATGAATCCACTGTTTTGAATATGATATGCATGGTACCCACACAGAACTGGGACCCTTGCTAATTCATAGAAACATGGAACCATACAACTGTAGAGCTGAAAGTGCCTCTAAAGGTCACTTTGTCCATCTTTTTGCCAATGCAGGAGATGCACAATGAAAGCATTCTTGACAAATAGCCATCCAGTCTCCAAGAAAGGGCCCACTGCATTTGTAGTTCATTCCATTCCTTAACTGTTCTTCTAAGTACTTACCTCCTGCCTATTGTACTCTTCTTCCTCCTGTTACTCTTCAAGGAAAAGCTGCTTTACCCCCTTCTACAGTATGGAAAGATGGCCTAGAGGTGATGTACAGGAAGATGTATGTGACACAGATGCTGCAAATCAGTTCAGGAGTTTCCTCACTGTCCGTGTTTCTTAATCTAATGGAGGTGTTGAAGCAGTGCTCTTGGCTTCCTCTTAAAACTTCCCTGCTAAATACCATGGAAAACACCTCTGTTTACTTGCTGTATCCACAAACCTTTGCCCATGAACTCTCAGGGACTATAAGTGCAGGTGCAGACCTGACAGCTGCCATCTCTGTCTCCAACTCTTATCATCACTCACTTTTTCTTAGTGGTATCCTCGCCTTCAGATCCTGTGCAGTCCAAGAGCCCTAAGCATACAAACAAATCTCAAAACTTCTCAAACAACCAGCCTACCAAGCTTGTCTCCCAAACAAGGGGCCCTGTTTACTCTCCCTGTTCAGAGGCTGCTGCTCACAGGCTTGTAGGGACTGAGAGCAATCCTATGGACATAATTTCTATGCAATAATTCTCATGCCTAATCAGGTCAAAACAGAGGGCATAATCTATCCCTGTGTGAGTGGATGCCACATGCAATGATTTCATCCTACTTCTTCATTTGAGCAGTCATTCTCCCATCTCTCTGCTTGAAAGAGCAAGGCATGATTAGAGACAGAGGGAGCATCTTTCCACATTGTGGACTGGTACGCTGCAGAGTATGTGCAAAAGTGGATAGGGAGGAAGCAGGAAGTCTACAAAGCTGTTTTTAATTACATTTTTATGTGACATCAAAAACACAGTAAAACCAAACATAAGCCAATACATTTGGGAAAGTACCATTTAAAAAAAATGCAGAAGGAGCCTTACTGATATTCATAAATAATGATTTGTGCCTTTGTCGTGTGGAGAAGCTTTCAAAAAAACACTTAAGAAGAAGGAAGCCATAATTTGATTGCCTCCCACTTCAAAAATAGTAATGTGAATCAGCACTGACTATCATCACAAACGCTTTGTAGCATCTCCAGGCAGTAGGTACAGGGAGCTTGGAGAGCAGCAATCCTTTTAATCAAACAGAAGATATAAATATGCTAGAATAAAACCATTTATAGAAGCCTTGTCTTAGACCATATTTTTCATTCACTATCTCTTGAATGACCAACAGGGATTTTTTTTTAAATTTCTTGATCTCCATCTGTACAAAGAGAGATATAGATGTATAGATTACCCTGAAAATAGATATACAAGATGGAATGTCTGCATTTCATATGACCCTTAATTAAGTGTTCTTCCTACTCCACACAGAAAGCATTTGCTTGTGATATCAGTCAGTATTTCCATTAAACTAGGTCAAGTGGTTTAAACAGCAGGTTGTTCAGCAATGCATTAATGAGTATTCTGGTAAGTAAAAGAAAAGGAATCAGGAAAAAGCAATATGCTATCTAATGGGTTGATGTCATGAGTCCAATGTGCCTAATAATTTTTCACTCATGCTGTTTATTGCAAAGTATAACATGGGTCCTAGAATCTCATGTGTATTTCTTTTCATATTCATTCGTCTCTCTACAATTACTGGTAGGACATTGGGCTTGACTACAATGTCTACACATACTTCAAAAATGCATGAACACAATGTTAGACCAGATATTAAATGTGTCCAAGAGGAAGCATTATGAAAAAAAGTAATACTAGATAATGTATCTAAAAATAGCCATTAATATAAAAGAAGGTGGGAGGTGTATCTTAGCGGAGGCTGCAATTCCAGTTACCTTGGTATAAGTCTATCAAAGAGAGAGTTATTTCTGCATAAATATACATATAATTGCATTATAATGTAGCATTCACCCTTATTATGTTAAGTAGTTATGAATATTCAGGCTAATATTGCTGAGAGGCAGGGCCAAGAGAAATGTAATAAAGAGGCGGAGTCAGAGAGGGAGTCAGAGAGTGAGAGAGTGGAGAAGAAGATGTGGTATTTGGGAGATCTGAGATGTGATTAGAGTGAAAAGTTAATAAGAACTGTAATAACAAATAGAAGGTTGAAATTGATGATAATAGAAGTTACCTATGACTAATATTCAGATATCTGTAATCAATAAAAACATTTTATTTAAAAGACAGCCAAGTTCGGCATCTTCATCCTTCCATAATTAACGTTGATTTAGTGATCAACTGGTGGCAGCGGGTGAAAAGGAGTAGTAGTTTGCCTTCGTGTGCTCTGTGTTTGGAGGGTCAGCCAGGGGCATGAGGGGCAAACACCACACATGAATATCTTGATTGCCACTGAATAGAAAAGGGTAAAATGTGATCCAGTTCTCAGTCCATTCCAGAGTTCCAGTATTGTATTAGCTGATTGAACCTTATCTCCTGGTACTGGTTTTGAGCTTTGACATATTGTATTTGTGCCCAACACACTTGTGCCATTTCACTTGACTTCATTCTGACTTCACATCTCTGACTTGATAAGGGGAAGAGGCAATCACTGACTATCCTCTGTTAGTCATTATCAACCATTTCTGCAATTCTTCCATCATTTTGTAGTTCAGAAAGCCTCATGTCAAACGACTACCTTCTGTAAAATCTGTTCCTCTGCCCTCACAAAATTGTCACTGAGAACAATGCCTCAAGAGTGACTAGTGTGATCACAATGAGTGATGGTGTGGAATGAGCCACAAATACTATGCTCCTTTCCTTTCAGCTACATCATTTGTAAATGATTAATCCTAAACAGCATTATCTTTTTGATGATGCCGTACATATGGCGTAGGGTTGCTGTAGAGTTAATGAAAGAACAAATCTGCTTTTTTGCTTGCTTCCAGTATACCCTGGGGATTTCAGTGTGGAAGTGATACTTTTTGAGAATTTTCATGACAAACTATGGCACAAAACCAGCTCCACCTTTTCCTGCCTCTGGACACAAGACTTCTCTCACTTTTACGTGCTATAAAACTTACAGGGAAGGAGCTGTACGGCAAGTGTCATTAGCAGTAAAGACAAAATGCATCTCCAGTGTCTGCTCCTAAATGTACCATTTAGGAGACACAAGGGAAAGGCAATAAGCCCTGAAGAATGACAAGGAGCGTTCAGCAAAAATTTCTCAGAAGATGTTTTTTTTAAGGAACAGTCTGACCTTTCTCTTTTTTATTCTTCCCCAGCAATAGAAAGCCACTTTGCAGGATAATTTCTAAAACTCCTCCACCATTTTATAGTTATTTTGTTGGCTGCCTCCCACCACCACCACCACAATGTTCTAGATGAAAAATGGTGGCCAGCCTGTCTGGTACAGTTGCTGTTGTTGGAACTTGTGGTGGAGAAAAACTCACCCTGAAATCTTGACTGGGGTAAACAAAACTCTGCTGCAACCATTGTTAAAGCCAAGCCTTAGTTAAAACCATACTTGTTGTTGAAGCTAGAGTTAGGGATCATTAAAAACCATTGCCCAGAAAGTACCAGATGCCTTCTTTGGTTTATGGGCAATGACTTTTGACTTCAAGCTAGAGACCACCCATGGCTGGCAATGCATCATCAAGTTTCGTCTCTGTTAATTGTGCCTATCCTAGTTTTGCCAGCTTTCTATCTTTGAACCATCAATCTTCATTTTTGTGTCTCTGATGTTCTAAATAAATATATTAAAAATTAATTTGAACCTTCTGCATGCTGTTTGTCCTCAGAGGGTGGACTGATAATCCAGTCTTTGGATTGTTTGGTTAAGAAGTCACTGAGGATTAATGTAGGTGCTTTCCTTACTTGTAAAAATTATTAAGAAGGTTAACCACTCTTGTGTTTCAATATCATACAACATGAATGAGTAATTCCTGTTTCTGTACTTTTTTCAACACCGCTAGCTTTCATTCCATCTGAAGGGGGAGTGCATTGTGATGCCTGCACATCAATGCCCAGCTGTCACTTTCATCCAGAGGTAAAGGTAAAGCTAAAGGTTCCCCTTCACAATTTTTTTGTCCAGTCGTGTCCGACTCTAGGGGGCAGTGCTCATCCCCGTTTCCAAGCCATAGAGCCAGCGTTTTGTCCGAAGACAATCTTCCGTGGTCACATGGCCAGTGCGACTTAGACACGGAACGCTGTTACCTTCCCAGCGAGGTGGTCCCTATTGATCTACTTGCATTTGCATGCTTTCGAACCGCTAGGTTGGTGGGAGCTGGGTCAAGCAATGGGAGCTCATTCCATCACATGGATTCGATCTTACAACTGCTGGTCTTCTGACCCTGCAGCACAGGCTTCTGCGGTTTAGCCCACAGTGCCACCACGTCCCTTCATCATCCAGAGAAACAACAGTATCTTTAGTGCCCACCTGTCACTTTCATTCAGAACTTTTGGACTACAAGTTTCAAAATACCCCAGCCTTTATGGTAGCTGGGCAAGCTGGCTGCATTCTTCTGGGAACTGTAGTCTCCCATCACTGCTTTAATTTAGTTTGTTTGCATCTAGAAAAATGGAGAGAAGGAGGAAGGGAGGGAGGCAGAAGTAGATCAGTATTGCTGCATGTCCAAACAACCTTTTTAAAACTATAAATAGATGCATTATCTTGATTGTAAGTTACTATACGGGCAGTGAATGAGAACACCAAGGCCCACAAACAAGCATTCATCAAACATACCTTCCACAGAGGTCTGTTAAAGTCTGAACCTGAATATTGACCCTGAACCAGAACTAAATCTCTGCATGGGGTGATTTTATGCTAACTCTCCAAATTATATCAAGTTCCAAAGATCACATGGCTGATTAGGCCCCATCTGTGATCCCTTATTTGGGCATTGGCCATAGCTGGGGGAATGGTACACATCCCTAGTCTTTATTTAAATGCAAAATAAAAGCCATTATTAAATAAATGTGGATCACTCCTGATAGTTCACCTCTACTTATGAGGCACTTTCCCAGTTTTGCTTCTCATGACTTTGGGTTTTGAAAGTGATTCTGTTCCCTATTAGCTGAAACAATTGGAGTAAAATACAGTACATAGGTGCCTATAAACAGCACCCTCTTTGACTTTTTCTGTGAGAAAACTAATTACAGATCAGTCACTGGAACAGAGATACTAGAGCTAAAAATTTCAGGCAAAACTGAAATTGAATATCAAACTGTTTTGCCATTTAAATTAGTTTTTAATCATCTTCACCTCCACAATAGAATCATGTATGTACAACATTCTGTAGGTTGTAACAGATATATTAATCTAAAGAGCTTAAAAAGCAAATAAAACTGAAACTTAGATTTTGTCATTTTAAAATGTTTCAGAACTGAACAGAAAAATAACTTCAAAACATATTTTTCCTTTCATATGAAGCTCAACTTCATTATAATCAAGTTCTGCAGTTCAATCTAATAATAAATGACAGTTTGCTATGTGTTTTTTTCTGTCCTTCCTAATTTATCTTGTCATGTTTATGTCCTGATTGTTCTGGAAATTTGTGGGAAACTTCTTCTTAAAGGTTGTAGCTGCATTCTGTTCCAGTAACGTGCATACACTCCTGGCAGGAAGCAGCAGCTGCCAGCAGGTGGGGGAAACCCTTATTCTGCCCTTTCTCTTAGAGATAGAGCATAAGCAGAACTCGGACAAGACGGAGGCCCTGAGGGTGGGTGGCCCCTCCATTGGCAGCTTGGGAAATTCCCTCTCTTTTTTTTGGGGGGGGGTGATTCTGACCGCGAAGAGTGAGGTTCACAGCTTGGGAGTACATCTGGACCCAGTGCTCACCATGGAAACCCAGGTGGAATCAGTGGTCTGCTCCACCAATTACCATCTGTGGCGGATTGCCCAGCTGTGTCTCTATCTTGATGGTAGGGCCCTCACCACTCTGGTCCATGTGCTTGTAATCTCAAGATTAGACCACTGTAATGCACTCTATGTGGGGCTAGCTTTGAGATTGGTGCAGAAGCTTCAAATGGTGCGGAATGTGGCAGCCAGAGTACTTAGTGGAACAAGAAAATTCCAGCATATCTCTCCCATTCTGGCTGTTCTGCATTGGCTGCCCATTTGTTTCCGCATTGACTTCAAAGTGTTAACGATGACATACAAATCCCTAAACGGTTTAGGACCTTGATACTTGGCAGAATGCCTTCTCCCACCTAGATCTACTTGAGTCACTCACCATAGGCAGGAAAAACGGCTGAGGGGTCTGACGCCAAGAGAGGCCTGGAAAGAAAGAACAAGAAACCGGGCTTTCTCAGCAGTGGCCCCTTGACTATGGAACAGCTTGCCACCAGAGATCTGCCTGGCACCCTTGCTGAGTGTTTTCAAGAGCCAATTAAAAACTTGGCTCTTCAGGCAGGCCTTCCCTCCTGCCAATACTTGTTTTCCACTTTTCTTGGTTTTTTGTTATCTTCCCCTCTTGATTATATTATTATTGTAGATTTTAATTGTTGTTTTAAAATCCATTTTGTGCACAGTGTATTGTGAGCCGCCCTGAGTAGACTCCTGTCTAGAAGGGCGGGATAAAAATCTAATAATAAATAATAAAATAAATAAATAAGATCAAAGAGTTATTTCAGCCAATCCTAGTTGCGATTAGGTAACTAGTATCCTATCTGTCCCTCACACAACATACTATGTAAATCATGCTAAGTAAATAAAAGAGCCTCAGGGCATTGCCTTTAGGTTCCACCAGCTCGGACATCCCTGTTGTCGACACCTTTGTTCTTTCTCTAAGACAATTAGCCTTCTGTTGTTTCGTGATCACCCACAGAAATTTATCTGGTTTGAAATAATTTCAGCCATCTTCCTGGGGTAATTGTCTATAAACTGATGTTTTCTAGACTTATAAACAGAGTGTCTAGCCATGTATACAGAGTTTACCTTCCCAAGCACCTTGTGATCCCCTGGACCCACTTCTAACCCAAATCAAGGATTAACTACCCCTCTCCTTCTGGTCTACAAACAAGTGTTTGGAATTGTTTCTTCCTTCTTCAAACTCTGTACTATATCTTTAGAGTATGTGAAAGGATACTGTGAACAGGGATCAAAGCATGCCCCCCTTGTGAATGATACTTCATGGGACCTTTCATCTGTTCTCATGAAAGAAAAACCTCAATAAAACATCCTACAATTTTGTCTCCTGCCACTATGTTTTTGTTTTTCATTCCACCTTCAGGAAAAGCCAAAATCCAGGAAAAGCGCCAAAATTTTCTGTGTCCCAACTCCTAAGTCTTCCATGAACCAAGAATCAAGTAGAGTTTGAGCAAGCATCACTATCACAGTCTGGTTCTTAGATTTTCCTCACTTTGAGCAAAGTCTAGTTAATGGGACTATATTTTTGTTATTTAGTTTCCCATTTTACTTCTTCAAACCTGAGTCTAATAGGGACATCTGGTGATTGAATTATTTCCATTAGTGAAATCAAGAAAGGAGCAAACTTACATCCCCAGGGGAGCTTCCCATGAACCCAACAAAACTTATTTCAGTGGCCTGTAAAACCCTCCATAATCATTTCTCCAGTGCTGCTGCTTCAGGGAAAGAGAAATAGAAGTTGTTTGTTGTACGTTTTTTGGGCTGTTTGGCCATGGTCCGGAGGTTTTTCTTCCTAACGTTTCGCCAGTCTCTGTGGCTGACATCTTCTGAGGACAGAAGCTAGAACTCTGTCTGTGTTCTCGTGTAGTGTGTGGGATAGCTGAGTATTTGTAGCTGTGGGATCAGCTTTTTGTCCTTTTCAGGACAAACAGCCCAAAAAAATACAACAACTGTAGGATCCTGGCCTTGAAAGCCTTTGAGAATACAGAAATAGAAGTGATTTCACACTGGTGCTACAGTGCCCACACATCACTGAACTGACATGTTAGTGTGTACTGGACTGTTCATTATTTTTGAGGCATGTAGTCCCTACTAGGAGCTCTGTACAGTAATATTTGCTATTCCTTTCTCTTTGAGAAGCAAAGCAGACACACTTAGGCAGCACAAAAGAGCTACCTGATTGTTTAAAATGAGGCATACAGCTGTTCTGATTATTCTAAACCTTACAGGTCCATGCAAGAAAGCAGCAGCCATCATCATGCTGTGAATCTGCCATAATTCTGTTAAAGTGTTTTGTGTAATTCTGCTTAACTACCAGGAGAAACATTCTGGTGCAGCTTTGGAAGAAATACATCATATAAATACATCCACACAGACATACCCAATTCTCATTCTTTTCTCTTGTCAAGAGCGACACAAGATCCCTCAGCTTTTCATAGACTGAGGAGAATAATTTTTGTCACTCACATTCAAGAATGAGACAGGTGAGAGTTTACAACCCTAGGCGGCAGCAGCCCTGATTGGTCCAAATCCCCAAGGGTGGAATCCTGCATGTTGCTTATAGTAACAGAAGCAGTTGGGCAGATTTCATTGCAGAAAAGCTGGACAGTTTATAAGCTCACACAAGGACATATTACCTCCTTGCACAAACTCAGTAAATATCCAGCCATTTTGTGCAAGAGATGATTGAAGAAGCAGAAGGAACTAACAGGAATATGTAATAAGAAATATGTCCATAGAGAAATTGCATGGCTGTCTATGACACTCCAAATAATCTTCAGTTTCCTCTCAAACAATTAGGGTGATTTAAAGATCTAGAGTAGTTAAACATATTCAGAACCACAATTTATTCTTAAAAAAAAAAGAATATGTCGTTTAAAAAGAGATATCAAATGTCTCTTTAGGGCTTGATTTGACTTGCAAGACATGTCATAAATCCTACCCTGCATCCTATGTGTTGTGTCTAAAATTAAATGAATATTTTATGCTTTTCAGTCATTCTTTCTGGAGGACAGAATCTGCACTGCAGTAAATACAGCTTTGAGTGCCATGAGCACTTCGTCTCATTTTTGAAACCAACATTATAATCTCAGCAGTGGATTTGCACCTCACTCTCAAGCAGAAAGTCTCTCCCTTTTTTTCCTAAAGCTTTTATAAAATTGGGGGAAAAATTAAAGAGTCAAAAAAGAAGATGTGACAATATGATTGGGAAGGTGTCAGGACACTGAATAGGAAACGTACATGTTATCCCAAAGGGAATTCCTACTATAAAGTGTCAAATGGTTATCAGGGGGGCCTTTATGAACCCTTTGTAAAAGCAAAAGCAAAGTGTGCTGCTTATATACTGCTCCATAGCACTTAAAGTACACTCTGGGCAGTTTGCAATTTTTATTTATGTAGATGACACATTCCACCCACAGCAAGCTGGCTATTTAATTTACTGGCCACAGAAGGATGGAAGGTTGGGTAAACCTCTGTCACAAACGCCCCTCCTGAAAGGGTGTTATTCCACCAAGCGAAGGTGCCAACTTTAGTTCCCAAATTCCAACACACTTTGAACCCTAGGCTTGGTGAAACCTAGAAGATGCATGACTGGGCAACTGTGGGCAAGCCCCTAGAATTTAATTACTCCCTTATTTGGGATAACATACTGCTAGCTGTGTACTTTAAGCCTCGCACACCAGCCTGACTAGGGAGAACATCCAAAGAACAAAAGTAGTCAGCATAGCCCCATGGCTAAGGCACTTTCTCTAGACACTTGAATCCTTGTTTCCCCCAAGGATTACACTTGGGTAAAATATAAAATAAAGTTTATTTTTAAAAGAGTAAAAAGTTATAAAACATAAGAAATTCAAAAGAGTTACAAATCGTACTGTTAAAATGCCAAGCCTCTAAGGATTAAATGAGCTTCTGAAAGTCATTTCTCATAAAACAATAAAAGAAACTAGCTAACGAGAGGATAATGGATTTACTACTTAATTACCAAGCTATTCTACGTTACCATTACTAAGTCTCCTAATCAATCAACAAAGGCTGTAAAACCTGTCATTCCTTCCTACTCCTTCTTCTCCCACTGACACACACCTAGCCCCCCTTTCTATAATTTAAATCAAAGTCTTTGCATTGTGATGGTATCCAATCAGCATAAAGTCCCTTGTTCACAAATCCACAACATGTAACTTTCCAGGGTCCAATCTCCCATTTCCAGGCTGGAAGCAATCAGGATAAAATTCTGGGTTTAATCACCCTTGAGCTGTAACCTTGAAGGGTCCTCCTTGGAAACACAAAACAATAGACTCTCAGGCTGGAGTCCTCGGCATCCGTGAAACTCTGAAAAACAAGTACTACAAAACCTGTCTCCTCACAACCTCAAGCCAGTTACCTGGGATTGAACTCAGGTTGTGAGTAGAGTTTTGGCTGCAGTCCTGCAGTTTAACTACTGTGCCACAAGGCTCATAAGTAAATTTGTAGATTTACCTGGCAGAAACAATCTGTTTCATAATTTTGCTTATTCATTTTAGTTAAATAGGTAGGTAATTGTGAAAATAAACAGGATAAATGAGAAATGTAACAACAACAACAGTACACAATGCAGTGAAATGAACAAATTGTAAAATAGCTATGGAGTCAACAGGGGAAAAACAGAATTTCAAATAAAGCACCAGAATAATATGCACTATTCTGGATGGCTCACTATTTTAGGCAGTCCTGCTTTCGCATTTTCACTTTCACTAAAAGTCATTTCAGTTCATTGCTGCTTTCTGCCAGTAAGATCGCATCATCTGCATATCTTCAATTATTGATGCTCCTTCCACCAGTTATCACTCCTCCTTCCCCTGAATCTAGTCTGGCTTTCCATATGATATGTTCTGCCCACAGATTGAATGCGCCCTTGCCTGATACCTATAGGAAGCAATTTAGTCTCTCCATATTGTGTTCTAATGGTAGCTTTCTGTCTACAATACAAGCTGCTCATCAGGACAATCAAATGCTGAGGCACATCCATGCCTTTCAGAACAACCCATAGTTTCTCATGATTTACACATTCAAAGGCTGTGTAGGTCTGAGCAAAAAATTATCCACCTTCCTCTCCCATCCTTACACCGTTTCATATGCAAAGTACATTCAAGTACCTAATATGCTAAAGCCTCCTACAAACGTAAGCCAAAACCACTGTTAATCTAGAGATTCTAGTATTATTTTGAATTGATACCATGGTTCCCTTCTACAAATATAGGTTGCATTTGGAATGTAATGTCAAAACATGCACAAATCTATGCAGTCCATATCCATGGACTTCCTCCTTTTCTCACCTGTGTGTCATTCTTGTTTAGCTTTCTTAAATGCATTTCAACATTATTGTGACTAATACAGTATACTGTTCAGAATTTAAAACCCACCTTTCACATAAAGTCTTTGTTTTCACTGCATAGCTATACTCCCCTGTTGACACATAACCAAAGAAGTATATTTGAGCAGATTAATCTCCCATTCCCATGACTTCCATGAGAATGTGGGCTTATGTCTTATGAACAGTCTAGTTGTCTATCTCACTGTATGTTATCTACTGCAGTGCTTCTCCAGGGATTGAGATGAGCAACTGGATAAGCCCTCACCTTTCCTTTCTCTCCTCCCCTTCATCAATGTGCTCAGTGCCACTATTTGGAGTGCAAGGTTTGTGTGATAAGGACCAGTCGTAATTGTGAACCTTGAGGGCACAATGTGAATAAGACAACTGACAAGCATTTTATAATCTAAGATGTACGAATACCCTCCCTCTCTTAAGTTCAGACAGCCACGAGAAGGAAATATTGTGTTATAAATAGGAGTAATACGATGCAAGCATATATGGATATTATCTAAATATCTATCCACAGACAAAGCAGGAAAGCTTCACTAACATCTAATGATTTTCCCTTACCTTAAAAAATATTCTAAGACTGTTATTCTTCCATTTTTATGACATGGGATACATCAAATCATGTTTGCAGTCTTTGTTGGCAAGCATAGATTCACATTCATTGTTTCATTAGCAGCTGAATATATAGTCAACATTCCACCTAAGCAACAACATGGTGATTGGTCAGAGAATCAATCTCAAGAGGAAACACTTGTTTCTGCTAAGTGAGGTAACAATAATAGCAACAAGTAACTCTTTTTTTTTTGCATTTATCCATGTTTTCTCAGGGGACATATAAAGCTCTATCCTTTCTCCATCATGTTAACAAGACAGTGGGATAATGAAGAAATGAAATTCATAAATTCCATTAGTGATTGACCTGATCAGCCTTGAACATTTAGGGGAAATAACATAGGTCTCAGCTACTGGACGGATGGTTTGCCGCCCTGGAACAGCATAGCTGGGTTTACCTCACCGTCCTGGATGGTGCGAGACTGTCCTAAGTCACATGACTAGTTTGGGTGAGGGAGTCTGGTTATTTAAGCAAGCAGTCCCCTTCATTCACCCTCTTTCCTGTTCGGGCACCCACCTGCCCTCCCTATTTCAAGTGTGAATTTTATGGTCGCCTTTTTGGGGCTGGATAGGAATTTTTGACCTTCATCCTGATTGGCTTTTGGATGTGGGGATTTTTCGCCTATCCCACACTGGAGAAGGGTTGTTGGCATTTTTGGTGGTTGATTTGGTCACACTGGCGGGTAGTGTGGAAAAACAGGTAGTCTCAGTGTGTCCCATTTGTAATTCAGGTAAGCCAACAGCACATCCGACCTCCCGGCTCTCCGGATTGTGCGATTACAGGGCCGGTGTGGGGAAGATGTGCTGGGCCACTTCCGGACCAACAGTCATCAATTAAAGATGTCTTTAGGTCTCGGGTGTTTATTAGCGGCCATTCGGGTTCCTGCTGTCTTTAAGACCGCTGGAACCTGGGGCCGGGGGCTCGCCCAAGGACGGATCAGGGGGTATTTGGATACCCCCGCCTTCTCCTGTTTCTGCACTACAGCAGGCCCCCTCTTTTGATAATGTTTGAAGATATAGATTGATGTGATTTGATTTAATAAAGTGTGGCCCATATTTAATCCATATCACTGTCTCGCTTCTTTATTCCGGGACTTGGGGGAGGGGCAACAGCCTCATGTCTGGACTTTCACATGGCCTTTCAAGTGACATTACCTTGGTTTGGCTCACATTGGTCACTGGGAGATAAATACAAGAGCAAGGCATATGCAGATAGCTGATGGAGTTTCCCAAGTATCTGAATCCAAGGTTATAAGAGGCTTCATACAGCCCTAACAGTGACTGCAACATGACTGGTCCATTTATACAGCATCAACAGTTGGGAAATACTCATCGATGTACATATGTCTTTGTTTCATTCTATCAAAAGAAATCTCTACAGAGAATTTTGTTGCTATTTCCTTTTAAAAAAAACCCTTATATAACACTTACCTGAATTCTACCACATGCTTATTAAACTGAATCATTTGGAAACTAAGCAGGAATAAGTGCTCCATTAAGGATAAATTACTATACGTGGTAGTTTGGAGTACTCCTTGCAAAGTGTTGCCATAAACTTTATTAACCTTAGCAAGTATGTGAAAAATTGTTGGACTCTGAAGAAAAATGGAGATTACCTCCAAAACAAATGTTATGGACTCATCAACTTTAGTCACCTCCATTCAGTTGCCCATAACATTAGTTTTTAAGAAAAATGTGTTATAACTTCCAAGTTCATTTGTAAGACATTGCATGATGTTGCTGCATAAGTCATTTAAATGTACTGCAATCCAATGCACCTGCATGTGCCATGCACTCTGAAACCAGCTTAGATTGATCTTCCACAAGACAATCTGCATATTAAATACATTTGCATGCATGTATTTACTGCCCATTATTTATTTTCATGTTGTACATACAGAACTAATTGCAGTGTGCATTCTTTGAACAATGAAACAACAGAAACTCTATGCTGAAAGATTGGGCACTTACGGGAAGTGAATTGTGTAGCAGGGCTGAGGTCTTGTTACAACGACTGCACAGCTGTTCACATCATTTTAATTATTTCATTTATTCAGAAGAGAAACAGAACAAGGCAGTAATACACAATAAAGTGATATTAATTAAAACACAGTGCACTGACCTTCCATTTCACAGATTCTTGGGGCCATTAGGTAGTTACTGAATTTACTCAATTTGTTTTAGAGTTGGAGATGGAGATTACAGCCTCCCAATGTGCCTGTATATGAGTGAATGTGCTCATGCACATGTGTGCATACATATGTGTATGCCCAGATTCACATACAGCCCATGAGACCTCTGTCAACACTGGATTGTGCCCTTGGCAAAAGGGATGTGTACCCTGTAAAAGAAAAGTGTAGGGATGTAAATCTTTCCTTGTTTTCTTCTTGCATGCAAGACAATCCACAATATTTTTTTCTTCTTGCCTCCAAGGGGTGAGATATTTTCTGTTGGTCTTAACAAGGTCTTTTGTATTTGTGCAAACAATTTTTAGAGCAAATAATGAAAATAATAGCATAAAACTACAATAGCTAACACCTTGTTCCATGGACTTTAAAAAAAATGGAAGCATTGCATATAGATGATATCAGCCCATATGAGTTTTCTCGACTTTTAAGATCTTCTGGAGAGGCCCTTCTCTCAGTCCCCAGACTTATTTGGCGAAGACATGAGACAGGGCCTTCTCAGCGGCTCCTTCCAGGTTTTGGAATGTGCTGCCCTGGGAAGCCAGGTTTTTCCCCTCCCTTTTGTCCTTTCATCATCAAGGAAAGACCTTTCTTTACAGGTAGGCTTTTAAGCAGTAAGTTAGCTCAGGAATGCCGGTTTTTAGCTTATAGGTTTTTAAATGTTTTTGAGTTGTTTTCAACTTGATATTTTAATCTTAGTATATGTTTAATTGGTTTTTAAATATGATATTTATATAGTGTTTTTAAAATTGTACCTGTTGTGAGCCACTTTTGGTCTCCTATGGAGAGAAAGTCAACATAAAAATAAGATAGATAGATAGATAGATAGATAGATAGATAGATAGATAGATAGATAGATAGATAGATAGATAGATAGATAGATAGATAGATAGATAGATAGATAGATAGATAGATTACAGAAACTTGAAGAAAAAAAGTCCTTGTGGTCTCCTTCTTGTGCTGGGGGGTACAAAATCTTGTAAGGCATGAAAATTCCTCACTGCTGTATTGAAACAGTCTAAATAAACAAGGAGAAGGAATTTAGCAAGGATTCTTTTTATCCCTAGACCACCGTATGCCTCCCAATGGTAGCTCATGGTTTTGAAAGCATACATCTGTATACATGTGGATCATGCCATTCCATTTGGATAGGAATATTTCTCCTTTGGATACATACAAGATTATTTTCACAGTTATACTCCAAAGTTCTGCCCCTTTCCTTTCCGCAGGTTGTTGTACTCTCAACCTTCTAAAATTTAAGTGTTCTTCTAGATCTTAAAAGCACAAGTTGTTCAATATTTCTATTGAAAATTTTGTTGAGAAACTTAGTGGCTAATCCATAGCTTATTTAAGTCAATTTATTAGGCACTTAGAAACACTTCAAGAAGCCTTCTTGATTGATTACGTATACAAACAAAATCATCTGCAAACGTAATAATACATAAAATGCCCTTCCAGTTAAAAATGCACCTCTTAATTGCCTGTGTTCCAAGTGTATGGATCTGTTTAATTTAGGTAATGAATCTGCTTCATAGAACTATTGTGAAAATATAGTGTATTCCTATATTCTTGATAAATAAGTACACCCTCTAGGTAAAAAAAAAACATGTTTATTCTAATTTCCATATAACCATGTTGAGAATTTGTTTCCCTGCACAAAACATTTAATCTCCTCTTGAACCTGCAAAATCATTAGCATTAACTCATTCCCAGGCACTTGACAGTGTAAATACATCAGAGGAGCCCAAGGAAATGTCAAGAGTTGTAGAATTGTTCGTGAAAGCCGAAGTCACCTTAAGAAAAAGAGGGCAAAAACAGCTTGAAGATATATTCATTGGCTGACACATCTCAGCAACTTCACATCTTCACTTCTTAGCATATAAACAGTATATTTAGAAGGGCAAATGAATGATGGACATATTTAATACACCAGACGCTGCTTCTGCTTCTATTGCCTCACCAAAAATATGTTTCCAATCTCAAGCAATAGATACGCCTATGCTTCGCCAACACTCATTGGGGACCAATATCTGCTAAGATGTGATTCCTCCACTGGTCTGAGCATCACTGTTATGCTGTTTCTGTCATCTTGTCTGTCTACTAGAAAACTTCTCAAAAGACAGGAACAGTATAAACAAACATTCAAAAAGGAAGTATGAGGAACTTCAGCTTTCCCCTTGCTTTTGCAAATAAATTTGCAAGTCTGGGAAGAAAACTTTAATATGTCAAAGTTTGAAACTTTCTTCTCCTGTTGGGAATGGATACAAAGTCAGTAAGTAGTCATGGCTGTTTCTAAAGAGATGGCTCCACCGTGTCAGCAGTTTTGCAGTACTATATTGGAGAGCTTGGAAAAACGCTGTTTATTTCCCTAGGCCAGAGGTTCCCAAACTTTTCTGACTTGTGGCTCCCTCTGAGTGGTGGCAGCAGCAGTGGAGCAGGAGGGGTGATGGTTGGCGCAGGAAGCAAAGAAGCCTGAAGGATCTGGAACTAGAGCCAGAAGAATAGCAGCAGCAGCAGCAGCAGCAACAACACGGGCTTGGTGAAGAAAAAGAGAGAAAATTCCACTGCACTGCTAGCTGGTTTTGGCGATGTCTTGGCATGCTGTGGGGAGCTGCAGAGGCTGCAGTGCACCACAACACACACTTTGGGAACCCTTTCCCCAGCTAAGCAGTATGGCAGGTGGTTGTGTTGGCGGAACAATTCCAGGAGTCATCATCCAAAAAATAACTTTTTAAAACTCTGTTGTACTATATCTGAACCAAATTAATTGGACTGATATTGACCTGAGCAATCACAGTGTGTTTAAATGCTCAGCAAGCAACTCTACACTCATTGTGTCACCATACATAAACGATATGGCCAAACATCACATAGAAGAAGACTGCTTTCAAGGTGCCTACCTTTTCTAAGTATGTCAGTTGAGTTCTTCTTTCATATTCTTTCATATGTCAGACAGTTGCCATCCATCTGGTCTCAGCCCTACTTATTCAGTTGTATCCAATTATCTACAAACCCTTGTTAATAGCATGGCCTTGCAATTGCAATTGACCAGATATGCAGGGTATAAATGGAATAAATAAATAAATAAATAAATAAATAAATAAATAAATAAATAAATCTGTAGGCCCCATGACGTGGCAGGCCACTCTGATGTCACCCCCAATTCAGGCCTCTCAGAATGCCCACCACACCACTTCACACTCACTGCCACCAATTGTAATGACTATTTAAGAAGGACAAAGGTTTCCTTCAAAACAAAACAGGTTTATTGAAAAAATAAAATATGAAAATCACAAGTAGCTACCGTATTTTTCGCTCCATAAGATGCACTTTTTCTCTCCAAAAAGGTGGAAGGAAAAGTACATGCATCTTATGGAGTGAATGCAGTAACCCAGGGTTCAGCCACCACCACCCAAAAGCCTCCCACTGCCATGCTGGGAGGCCTCTGAACTGGCAGCAGAGACTGCTTTCTGTTTGGACCTCACCATTCTGCACTGCTAGCTTTCTAGGATCTGCCTCCTGCAGCCCACCTGGAAAACCAGCAAGGCAAACAGGCCTATGGCAGCAGGCAGTGAAAATAGCAAAGGACCAAAGGATGGTTCTAGAAAGACCAAGGGAAACCACAAACACAATCTCCCACTTAGGCAGTTGATTTTCCCACATTTGGGGAAATCACAGGGGTCAGCTTACCTGAAATGCTATAGATGAGCCTTACCCTGGGAAAACCACTTTTACAACAATGGTATCTCCCCTGCCCGGTCTGAGTTTGAATGGCCCCTAAGCCTCCTGGCCCTTTGTGTGCACTATCCCCCAAAGGCATGGTGACTGCCGGCTGTACCTCCTGATCAGAACAGTGCTGCACAGCCCCAGTCCTGAAAGAGGCCAGGAGAGCTACTCAGTGTTTTGGGGTGCCCCACAGGACCCCCATCAGGGGCTAGATGTTCCTCCCACAATCCTCCAGTGCACAGATATTAGCATATCTGCCTGCTTGCATCACCCAGTAGGCTTCTCTATTGGAGAAGCAAAGCAGGAAGGAGGAGTCTCTTTCCCTTCACCTTCTGCAGAGAAGTTAGACCATGTGACTAGCCAGACATTTTGAGAAGCAGAGAGAGGGAGAGGGAGAGAGGACAGAAACAAAAGCTTCTAAAATTGGCAGTAACTTAAATGGTGAGGGGAAGATAAAGTTACTACTGAGAGCCTGCTAGAATAGCTCTCTGTAGTTCAGAGCTTTGCAGGAAGCTGCATCACTTCATCATAAATTAGGCCTAAATAGAAGTAATTTTGCAGATATTTAAAACATTAAGGGACCGGGGGGGGGAGGCTAATGTGTATTGTTAGCCAAATTTCATTCTGAAGCACAGAATGATTAAAAAGGCACTGAGCACATGCAGAATAAAGTTCAAAAGGGAAACCAAAAAGGGACCTAACATTCCTTTCCTTAATATATTACCACTAGGGCTACAGGTTTTATTTGGTGTATTAGCTTGCCACATTAGCTGAGTCCAGTTTTTATGGAGCAAGGCAATTTGAATTGCAGAGGGCAGATCTGAATCACAGATCTGAATATGTTCAAGTAAGGCTTTGAAATCTTGAAAATTGGTTTAAGAACCCAACATTTCATAAATAGCATTTCACATGTACACACACACAACTGGAAATAGAAATTTTAGTAGTATTTTTGTGTTAACAAAAGCTGCATGGTGTCGCTCCCCCTGTTTTTATTGGTTTTTCTTAATCATTGTTGTTCTACAATATTGCTGGTAGATTTTATCTTTTCATTGTGATTCCCAGCTACTGTATTTTATCCTATTGTAGTCTCTAAAATTGGACAACCATCTGTCAGATCTGCTCTGATTTGGATTTCTGCATTGAACCAGGGGTTGGAATTGATGGCCTTATAGGCCCCTTCCAACTCCATTATTCTATGATTCTGTGCTGCTTTAAGATTATATTTGTAAAAGGAAGCGGGCAGTATATGTGGTCATGAATAAGGGGCACATTTTTCTTGCAGAGTATGGGAACTCATTCTACCAGTGCAAAACAGAAAAGGCTAGCATATAGCATTCCTTTTAAACTAGAGGTAGTAAAATATGCTAAGGAGTATGGAAACAGTGAACAGTGCAGAGACATTTTGGGCCTCCTCATCTGAAAAAATGATTAGAGAGTGGAGGAAACAGGAGGATCAGCTGCAAAAAACTGATAAAAGTAAGCACACTTTCTGTGGACATGCTGCATGCTGCAAAGTAAAGAACTGAACGATGGAGAGAGAAAAAACTTTATTGCTGTAAGGAAGGGAGGGAGGGAGTGGAAGTGAGGCATGCTTTGCTGTTTGCTTACACCTGTGCTGGTGGTGATTTCTTCATCATAGCTCTTATTGACTACCCAGCAACAATCTGTTTATTCATCTCTTTCAGTGCAATAACAATTCATTATAAGTGTTAAAACTTGAGATGGTACTGTAATTCCCACTCATTGTGTGTCATCCTGCTGTAGAAGTCTGCTTCATGATTCTCCACTTCTGGTACATGTATGACTTGTGAAATGACATGCTTGAGAATACACCAGTCCCAAAACTGTACTGTTAGTAGCAAGAAAGACATGGATTTTGTTCCTCCTTGGTGATTGATATAAAGCATTGTAGTGTTGTTGTCTGTGGCTATTGGAATAACTTTGCCAACTACAAATTGTTCAAAAGCTCTCACTGTGTTGTACACTGCAAGAAGTTTGAGGTAATTGATGTGACAACATCTATCTATTGCTACTGCCTTATGAATTTGCCAGAATATTTTTTTCCGGTTTTCCTCTCCTAAAAATGAGGTGCGTCTTATTTGGAGGTGCGTCTTACGGAGCGAAAAATACGGTAATCACGATGTCAATCACTGTTTCTTATTTAATCAATCACAGACTTTCCCTCACTGAACACTTCGGCACACAGGCCTCTAAACAAGCTCTTTTTCTCTCACACTCCAGATCTCATTCCTTCCTTCACACTTCACACCCCTTTTCTTCCAACTCCTCCCCCTCCAGCTCCACCCTCTGTCATCCCATTGGCTGATGATCCACTGCCCAGCTGTGACAGACAGCAGAACCTTGCTCTACGAAGATACTGCAAATATGTTTTTGAACAAGTTCCAGACCTCCCATAATCTTCAAGCTTCTAATTGCACACCTCACCCATAAAACTAAGATGATGGTGTCATAGACAGCTTGCATTCTGAGTAGAAGAGGGCTCCTTTTTCCATTTTGGAAGTGAAATGACCCTCCACTCAGACCACGTACCACCTCTGAAAGTAGGACATCTGACTCTATAAGAGTATCCTCCTCTCAGATCTCTGTTGTCATCCATACTGATCTAAATTCACGGGGCTTTCAGCCTAGCTTCAGAATCCATCTATTAGCTTTCGGTTTAGACTAGAGATGCCATGAACCTTGGGCTTGCCTGTCCTACTTCTGAGAAGGCAATCAACCAAGGAGGGGGGGCAGAGACACCCATGCTCCTGCCAGGGATTGGCCAAACAGATGAAGAGGAGGAAGAGAGGAGCACATGAGTGGGGGAATCCAGCTGGGAAGGTGGGGGAAGGGAACACATGAATTGGCACAAATTGCCAAACTGAGGTTCATGCACATCTCCAGTTTAGGCCTCGGACAGGAATGGCCTTTCTCTGAACTGAGAGCCTATTTGGAAGAGTGGAAGGAAAAGTGAGTCAAAGAGAGAGGTGTTGAAGGAACAAAAGAAAGGGAGAGAGAGAGACAGAGAGAGAAGGGGTGTTCCAGGCTGCTGATGTCTATGACCTTGCTTTGTTTTCAGTCTTGCTCATGGTCAATATCCCCTCCCCAAAAGAGGCAGCCCTCAGTACAAGAAATATGGGCCTCCTATGTTCTCTATCCAGTCCTCAAGGTGATGGATGTCTCTGTGTTTGATACATTTTGTTCCCTGCAGACTCATAGGGTTTATTGCTCACAGTCAGAGTTTCATTGTCCTTGACCCTGTATGGAATGTCTAATTGTTCTATTCAAAGAGATGCTGTGCTAGAATAATATAATATATGTGGGGGTATTTATCTTTGTGTTTCATCCTTTTTGTGAATATGCCTGTTCAAGTACTATTTGTTGTGTTGAATGTTAGAAGATGCAGTAATCATAGACTACCAAGGAACAAAGGGGCAGAACTGAATGTTCAGATACTATAGCTCTTCCAGAATAAAAAATCTATAAAGTAAAATAGTTCAAAATAAGAAGGTTGAGTGCACATCTTTGTGTATTTGAACTCTGTGCAACTGATTTAAAGATTCTGGACTGAATAACAGTGAACAAAATTAATGAATGGTGCAGAACTCTTTTTTTCTTAGCGAATATTGCACATATTTGTTCTAACAAAGAAAAGGAAATTGGAGAATTTGTTCCTTAGAGCAAAAAAAAACCAGTTTGAGACGGGGAGGTCTGCTGCAGAAAGGCAAAATATGTAGTCTTTAATTCTATAAACTTTTTTTTCATTCTGCACATTGGAGGAAGATGAGCAATTAAGGATTATCTCCCTGGCAAGAAACAGAAGTAAGAAAGGGAAAGACTGACTATAGAGCCTATCAAGCAAAACTCTAAAAGCTATCAGCACTGAATTATGCTTAATTTTGGTTGGATCCAAATCATTGTAAGCTACACACAATTATGAAAAGTATATTTGAATTAGTATGAATAAATGTGGTCCATTCAATTAATAGCATCATTCAACAAACCAAACCAAACAGATTGGCTGAAATCCTGTTATAGCTTATGCCACAGAAGGTTGATGGGATTTTTATTTGCTTTCCTCGTACAGAGCTGGTCAACAACTTACAAAATCAGTAGCATTAACTCATTCCCGAGCACTCTACAGTGTTACTATATCAGAGTAGACCATGGAAATGTTAAGAGCTGTAGAATTGTTTGTGAAAGCAAAAGGGGGCAAAACCAACTCAAAGATATACCTATTCATTGGCTGACACATCTCAGCAACTTCACATCTTCACTTCTTAGCATCTAAACAGTATATTTAGAGTGTATAAGGCAGCACACATGCCTTTCACCACTTTAAAAAAATAAAAGATACATAAAAACTGCCTCCTGGAAGCAGAAGGAGAGGAGAGAGGGCAATAAGAGTTTTTCTTTGTTTCTTTGCTTGTTTGCTTTCCTCATAAAGATCCAGCTGAGAACCTGTCCACAACTGAATCTGGCAGGTTCCATTTGATATTAAATGTTTTGTGCATGGAAATAAATTCTTAACATGCTTGTAAGGAAATTAAATAATGTAATTTAAACATAATCTAAAATACTTTTTTAAAACATTGCTCCTCCACAAAGCTGAGGAAGGATATTTGCTGATATCCTGAGGTGATTCTATTCTTAAGCCAACTCACAGTATAGCATGTTCAAAGAGGAAGGCTTTCTTTGGTTGCTTTCCAGTGTATTGCACATCCAGAAAATGAACCAAAACAGAGCAATCTTTCCTGTACCAAAGAGGTAGAAGCCTCTGACAGCGGCCGGAAAGATGCAGGTAGGAATGCTCTGGGAGCAGGCTTGTTTACTTCAGCGAAAATGCCATATGATTGCTGGTTTTAGGAACAAACTGGCCCATCCCCAGACAGACCAAACAGCAGGCTTAATGCTCATGTAGTCACCCTGTAATGTGCTCCCTGCAGGGCTGATAACATCAGCAGCATCATTAATTTTTTTTTGAGAGGGGGAGAAGCATTTCTCACTTCTGTCCTTCTGACTTCTCCTTTCTTCAAAAGAAAGCTGCAGAACAGGAAGCTGAGGCCCCAGAAGCACTGGGGCAGAAGTTTGAAATGTTTACTTTCTTAAAAAATTATTGCAGATGATATCATTAGCATAACATGGCAGTAGGATTTTAGACACTAAATTATAAATAAAAACCATAAACTGCTTACTACACTAAAACACAGTTACATCAAAACACTTACAAAGAAAAAAGAATACTGTAACAATAACTCGCATTCATAATTAAATGAAATTAACAGCTCATCTTTATCCTTAGTAGCCAGGCAATTCTCCAAGACTCCCCTAACTATAAAGAGCTTCCTCTACATCTAGGCAGAGAGTTCCAAAGTCTGGGAGCAGCCATCAAAAAGGACCTCTCTTCTGTCCTAACCAAACAAGCTTGTGAGTGTGGTAGGACCAACAAATTATGTCTTCTGTAGATCCCAAAGCTTGTGAAGTTTGTATGGAAGAGTCTTTTAGGGAGTTGTGGTCTTTCCCATCATTAGTTGTGGCTTCCTTTGTCCTTATGTATTTTTGTCTTACATGGATGGCTTTGGAATATAATGATGTGCTCCTTTGCTGGATTTGAATGTAAGTATTAGAAAAATTTACTATTAGCTGAAAAAACTTCAGTATTCACTGAAAACCAGCTAATCAAAATGCTCTCTCAAAAAAACCCTCTTATACCAAGTTCTAAAGATGAACTTTAAAACTACACAAATATATATTTACTACTCAAAGAGAAAAGAAAGATAGCAACCATTTTTAGGACAATAAAATATCCTAGGACTTTGTAAGGAGGGAGCGTGCATTTAATAATTTAATAATATTTAATAATCTAATAGTGCAGTAAATTATTGCAGAGTGCCTTATTTAAGCAAAAACAACAACATTATACAGTATATAGATTTGTTTTGGCTCATCTTTACCTAATTTGCTGCCTCTTTTTCAAGTATCTTAACTGAGATCACATCTGCCATTTCATTTCACTTATCTTCACTGAAAGTACATTTGCCATTCACCTGGGTGCTAGAAAAGTCACCAAACAGGTACATTTGGAAAAATTTTTCCAGTATGTGAAAAAATATATGCAATATTCCCTGTCTAGCTAAGATTGTAAAACTGTTATTTGTGAAGACAAAAGGCAAATCAGCATTACAGTATTATTATTTTCCTTCCACAATGGCTTCATGAAATTTCAGTATTCTGAAAATGGGTTTCTCACTTATATTGGCTCTCCTGTGAGAGTTGAAAGAGAGTATTCTCTTTAATTTATAGTTGTTTCTATATACTATGTAACTATTTTTCACATTATATTAATGAGACCGTTTCCTATGCGACATCGTCGTCATCATCAATGAAGGCGAAGACCTTTCTCTTCAGGCATGTTTTCCCTGAGTGACTGGCTGCCTGACTGGGATTTGAAATAGATTGTTGCATTTTGGTGTTGCTTGTGTTTTCCAAATATGTCATTCATTTAATCCTTTTTAGTAATTGTATACTCACTGTTGTTAGCTTTAAATGCTGACTTTTAATGATGTGAACCACTTTGGGTCCTTTTAAGGAAAAATGTGGGGTAAAAATATTTAAAATAAATAAACATCATGTTCTGATTCTTATTCTGATCCACTTATTTCTCAGCATCACTGATGCACAAAGGCAGACCAGATAGTCAAGCTTAAAAATTAGGAGTCAAGTCCTAAAAACATGTGGGTGAGGTGACATGTTTGCAAAATCACTGATTATTTTGAATTTCTGAAAACAAGTTAGCAACTATTAGCAATTGTTTTAAACTGACTCCAGCTTCTGACATTAGTATTGGGAGGGGGATGACCTGTTTTTGCTTCCATATTCTTTTAATTTATTACCTTAATATTTGGTACTTCACAATTTTGTCCTTTCTATACTTTTGTGGTTGCTTATTGATGAACTTCAACTTATATAAGGTAGCTCTTTTTTTTTCTTTGTTGCTGATGTGGAAATACAACCATCCAACTTGTTTTATTCTTGACCACTTGCTTGTCTTGGTATAATTGTGCGGTTTCATTTTCTAAAACTGGAGGTGGCTGGAATTTATAATAAAAAGGAAAAGATGTGAATAATTTATTTATTTATTTATTTATTTATTTATTTATTTCATTTATACCCCGCCTATCTAGTCAATTGTGACCACTCTAGGCGGCTTACAACATGCATTTAAAAAAGAAACATATAACAAACCACATCACAAATAATAATTACATAAATTAAGATAGAATAAAAAAAAAATTTCCCCCAAAGATGGCGAGAAACGGGATATATTATAACAGAAAAAGAAAGTGTTAGGTAGAAAGGATGAAGGCCTGCCTAAACATCCATGTTTTCAGTTGTTTCTTGAAAATACCCAGCGAGGGAGCTGCGCGAATGTCAGGAGGTAAGTTGTTCCAGAGGCGAGGAGCCACCGCCGAGAAGGCCCGGTTTCTTGTCTTTTCCTTCCGGGCCTCCCTCGGCGTCAGGCTCCTCAGCCTCACCTCCTGACTCGCTCGGGTGACACGGGTAGAACTGGGTGGGAGTAAGCGTTCCGCCAAATATCGAGGCCCTAAACCGTTTAGGGCTTTAAACGTAAGCGTCAGAACTTTGAAGTCAACACAGAACCGAATGGGCAGCCAATGCAGCGCGGCCAGAATAGGAGAAATGTGATGGTATCTTCGAGCTCCACTTAGGAGTCTGGCCGCCGCATTCTGCACCACTTGGAGTTTCCGCTTCAGCCTCAAAGGTAGCCCCACGTAGAGCGCGTTACAGTGGTCTAATCTTGAGATTACGAGCGCATGGACCAGGGTGGTGAGCGCCCCCACATCGAGATAGGATCGCAGCCGGGCTATCCGCCAAAGATGAAAAAAGGCGGTGCGGACCACGGACGCCACCTGAGTCTCCATGGAGAGCGCCGGGTCCAGATGGATCCCCAGACTGCGAACCCCATTCTTTGCGGCAAGAGTCACCCCCCCAAACGAGAGGGAGTCACCCAAGCCGCCAACAGTGGGGGCACCCACCCTCAAGACCTCCGTCTTGTCCGGGTTCAGCCTCAGCCCGTTCTCCTGCATCCATTCCAGTACGGTCCCCAGGCAGCGCTGGAGGGACAGGACGGCATCACCTGCAGTTGGAGTAAAGGAGATGTAGAGCTGGGTGTCATCCGCATACTGATGACACGACGCTCCACATCCCCTGATGACCCCACCCAGCAGCCTCATAAAGATATTAAACAGCATTGGGGAGATAATCGACCCCTGTGGAACCCCACAATTGAGGCTCCACGGGGCCGAGACACTCTCCCCAAGCTGTACTCTCTGGGGACGGTCCTCCAAGAAGGAACGGAGCCAGGCAAGCGCCAGGCCACCAATTCCCAGCTCGGAGAGCCTCCCCAGGAGGATACCGTGGTCGACGGTATCGAAGGCCGCTGAGATGTCGAGAAGGACTAACAGAGAAATTTTTCCCCTGTCAGCCTCCCTCAGTAGGTCATCGTACAGGGCGACCAATGCCGTCTCTGTTCCGTGGCGCGGCCTGAAGCCCGATTGAAATGGATCCAGGGCATCCGTTTCTTCCAAGTGAGCTTGAAGCTGGTCGGCCACCACCCTCTCCACCACCTTGCTCATGAAAGAAACGTTGGCGACGGGCCTATAATTGCCAATTTCGTCCGCCGCCAAACTAGGTTTCTTTCTTATGGGCCTAATGAGTGTTTCCTTGAGGGCAGAAGGAAACCCATTTATTATTACAGTGGCCCATTCAGTTGTTATCGGCCTGGCTGCTTTGATTAGCCAGGCCGGGCAAGGGTCAAGGGAGGAGGTGGTGGCACGGCAGCGATCAAGCACCTTGGCCACCGAATCAGGCGTGACAGGCTGAAAGGTGTCAAAAATCACCGGGCAAGACGGAGCGCTGGACATCTCTGCTCGACTCACTGTGTTCAAAAAAGGAGAGAGGTCCCGGCGGATGGCCTCCACTTTAGATTTTAAAAAGGCTGCAAACTGGTCAGGTGAGAAACTAGGGGGAGGCCTATCACCAAGACCAGTTCCGGATAGGTCGCGCACTATACGGAATAACTCCGCCTGCTGATTGGACGCTTCGCTTATCCGGTTAGCGAAGTAAGTTCGACAAGCAGCCTTCACCTTAGAGAGGTAAAGGTTAGTTGCGACCCTGACAGCTATCCAATTATAATCCGTCGGGTCCTTCCTCCACTTACGCTCTAGCCTTCTCCTATGTCGCTTCAGCGCTCGGAGCTCCTGGTTAAACCAAGGCGCCGGGCGCATTCTGCAACGGAGAGGGCGTTTAGGCGCGATCATGTCTACGGCCCTGGTGGCAGCCATGGTCCAGCTGTCAACCAGAGCGTCAACAGGAGCGCTAGCCAGGTCAGCCGTGACCCCTCTCATGGCATCCTGGAATCCAACCGGATCCAGTAGCCTTCGAGGGCGGACCATGAAAATAGGTCCCTGCTCCCTGCGAGGGGGGAGAGCCACGGAAACCTTACATTTTACCAGATGGTGATCTGACCATGACAAGGGGAGCGACACAAGGTCGGTCACCACCAGACCACACTCGCTCCAATTGGTGGAAAAGACCAGGTCCAAAGTATGGCCACCCACGTGGGTGGGGCCGTTTACATGTTGGGACATGTTCAAGGAAGCCATGGTTTCCAGGAACTCAAGAGCTGGCCCGGTAACCTCTGCCCCCGCATGCACGTTGAAATCACCCAAGACCAGAAGCCTTGGGGATCCCAACAGTGCCGCGGAGACAAAGTCGGCCAGCTCCGGAAGGGAAATCGCTGGGTTACAGGGAGTGCGATAACACAGCAAAATCCCAATTCCATCCCTGGCCCCAACCGACACGTGGAGTGCCTCTAGACCCGGCCTTACCACCGAGGAGTGTCTGGTAACCTGTAAGCTGGGTTTATACACAATGGCTACTCCCCCCCCTCGCCCCTCCAGTCTACCCTGGTGCTGGACGGCATAACCGGGCGGACAGATGAGAGCCAGGGGAGGACCCCCCTCCCTGCCAATCCACGTCTCGGTTATGCATGCCAGGTCTGCGTCCTCCTCCAGGATAAGGTCACAAATTACCTGGGATTTATTGGACACAGACCTGGCATTCAACAGCAGCAGGGATAGAGTGGAAGGCTGGCTGAACTGGTTACCTCGATATTGGGGGTTGGTCACAGTCTCAGAACAATGAACAGCCTTCAAACATCTGTTCCTTGTTCTTCTAACACGAGTAGGGATTTAGCCAACAGCTAAAAAATAACCTTTACAGCTTGGTTATGCTTGCACATACAATCCGTTGGTGCTACATTGGAGCACACAGTTATGAAATTTTATTTATTTATTTATTTATTTATTTGTTTGTTTGTTTATTTATTTATTTATTTATTTATTTACGATTCTTGACATGCCCTGCATATATCACTTATATAGCTTAGTGTGTAAGCATCTGGCTACAGAGCCAGAGGTTGGGAGTTCAATTCCCCACTGTGCCTCCTGATAGGGGCTGGACTTGATGATCCATAGGGTCCCTTCCAGCTCAGCAGTTCTAAGATTATACAGTATTCGTATTCTTATTCTCTTGATTCCTAATTATTTTCTATTATTTTCTTGTGTATGTAGAGTCTTGTGTATGTAGAGCAAATAACTTGGTCTTGGATTCCACATATAAATCCCTCAGTTTCAGCCTGAAGATGCCCTAATATAAACCACAGGTTCTGTTGTTGCTTACTGATGTTATCATTCAGCAGGTAACTGGGGTTCTGCATACATAATGGCTTCTCAAGCCAGCCATCCTTGCACTGTGGGACTCTTGTTAATGCAGGCTGGTTTCCACTTGCAAGTTGCAATACTGTTAGTCCTTTATCATTTTACAGTATTGTCTGATGAAGTGGAACAATGCTCCCTTGAAAATAGTTTCAAATGTTACTGCTTGACTCATACAGAGATTCTTGAGGTCAAAAAGCCAATGCCTGCCTTCCACCCCGACTCCCCATGTTCCATGTCAAATAAAGGCACCCTTTACATGCCTTTGGATGACAGCACTCACGTTTTGACAGGAGGATTTCCTGTTTACAGGTGGGCATGAACTGGGGAAATTGTGGTTCTTGATTGTGGTTCATGTTTTGCCACTATTCACAAGCCAGGTTTTGTGTGATTATGGACTTCTTAGAGTGGTAGAATGCCCCCTACATGAGTTAGAGATGCCAAACTTGCAGTGACTCTTCACTAGGCCCTCCTCCCTTCCTCCTCCAAGTTTGGCAAAAAGTGGATTTGCGACATCTGATTCATTGCCCCCTAAAGCAGACCCCCTCAATACATTGCTCTTTAGCAGCTGGCTAATAGTTTGGTGTTTCATTGTAGTCAGATCTGAAAGCACCTTGAAATGAGCCGCAATATGAGGTGATTTGTTTGTTTTTTCTTTGTGGCTCCATTTGTGCCCATGGTCTACTCCATAGTTCCAAACACCTATATTAATAATGTAGTTACCCAGCTGGCCATTGCTGTTGTTGTTGTTGTTATAAATAAAGTAGTCTAAACAAATAGCTTTATTTCCTTGAGAAATCTGCTTTTAGGCCAAGTTGAGGAATTACATTGCAGAGTAAGGCATTCAGGAGATACAAAAAAATCTGACTAATGTAGGCTTTATCCAAGCAAAATAGGCATTTGTATAGCTAATATGACACATTCCATTGTTCACAAGAGAAAAGATACTTTTAAAAGCAAGATGATGTTTCTTACCTCATTTTATTTTCACAAGTGTCAAGGAATGCCTGTCATTTGGAGCAATTTTAAAATATTATTTTAAATATCTTCACGTCATTTTGATACTGTTACTCTTGGCATGGTTTCTTCCTCTTTCCTATAAATTTTCCCAGAGGGTGGGAACCCACCTGGTATCATCAGTGGGGGAAGGGAGACAGCACTGGGTATGATGTGCACCCCTTTGTATGCCAAGCCTTAATGTTCCCGTGTTCAGTGACAAAGTTAGAAAGGGAGTAGATGTTTCTTTATATATCTGCAACATGTTCCATGTAGTCCAGAATTATGGTTGGGGGAGAATTTCTGTTCAGTTATTTTTTAAAGTCTTCTCTATTCTATTTGTAAAAGTAGGAGTAATTAAATACAGGCTTACAAGCAAAAAGATGCTATGTTGTATTAACAAGCAAGGATTTGAGGATTTTCTAGTATGTGAAATAGAAAATAACTTGCTACTCACAACAAATTAAACTTCCTCCAGTTTATGGACCCTCACAGCTGAAGAAAGGGGGAAGGAGAATACATGTACACATAGTGCAGGCCTTGGAGGAATCCCAGGCTTTTGTAGAACAATGGTAGTTTGTGTATTTACAATGTGAACTGCTGATGAGGGGCAACAAATCTGGATAATCCTTCCTCAGGTGGGACAACAGTAAACCACTCCCCTATGCTGACATCCTGCTCCGAATGTGACAAACACATTCTGCGTATTTGTCCAAAGTGATACCCGGTACTTCAGGCTGAAGCTTCAGCTATAGTTTGGACCTTAGCCAAATTGTATCACAGATTATTCAGAGAATGGAAAGGGAATGAAGAAGAAAAAAACATATCTATTATCTTGAATTTCTTTCACACAAAAATCACAATATTAAAGGCAATAAGCTGAAGAATAGAAAGCTGTGCATATAAAGAGCAAAGGTAACGGTAGCATGACTCTGTGCATAGATCCTAATGTGGATAATTAGGCAAGTGCTTTATTCCTTGCTTATCATATGTGCACCTATTAAAGGCCCTCATTAAAGTGTCCTATTAATGTCTCTATTTTATTTGGTAGCTTTGCTGCTTTGTACCCGAGCAAAATTAATAGGCCTGTATTTTTCGTAGCTGTTTGAATCTTTTCCAGTTCCATTTCACAATGACTGGTATATTGCCTCAATTCACTAACATTTAAACTGTTGTCACAGTGTAGTTCTCTCACTTGAATGTGTACTCCTTTCTTGTCCCTTTTTATTGGTACAATTAACTACCAGTGTCAGTGTGGGAATGCTGTCTGAACTCCAAGGCCTACTCAAAAGTCTGTTCAGTCCTGATGGCACAAAACTGTCCTAAAAGCAAAAGAGGTGTTATGTAATTTCTGCACTCCCACAAATGCAACAGAATGCCTTAGAGCAGTGGTTATTAACCTTTAGTCTGTCAAGGATGTTTAACCTCAGCTTACCGAAGGTCCAGCTAGCATATCTAAGGATTGAGCTCTGGTTACTGGAGGTCCAGAGAGGGGCTCTCTGTGGAGTCCTTTTGTGCCCCACCCAAGCACCTCAAGTCTCCCTCATGACACACAGAGAGACATTCTTTTAAAAAAAGATGAGGAATCATAGAAAGCTATTGCTCTTTGAGCCATTTTTGTCTGTGTACTGGGAGAGTCTCAACACATTCCTCCTCAAACTCTGTACAAAACTTTTTTTAAAAGCAGAAACAGACACTGGATCATTTCCCAGTGTAGGTCATCCACCAAGATGACCAAAGCTGTCTCTGTTCCATAACCAGGTCTGAAGCCAGAGTGAAATGGGTCTAGATAATCCACTTCATCTAGGAACCTCTGGAGCTGAGATGCCGTAGGTGTTATAATAAAATACAAAAATTCTTGCATTAAGCTGTTTGGATTTTTGGCTGAGAGGGAGTGTGGCCCTAGGTCCTAAAGCTCATCCTAGGCTTGACCAAGCTACTGAGTTTTTAATACTTTTGTGGGAGTGGTGGCAGTCTACCTTATAATCTTCACACACTAGCTTTATGTGGTAACTTTGGAGATTTTCGATTTATGTCAAGCTCCCTAGAACACACCAGGTCAAGTGGATTGGTGGATGTGTTGGGGAGTGAAATGTTCCCAGTCAAGACTCATCACGTCTCTCCATGTCTGCTCATCCTGAGTGCTCCGATCTCAGGAATGGCAGGAGGTGCATGGCTGAGTGAATACAGAAAAGGCCCCTCTGGCACAGGGCAGAGCTGCTGGGGCAGGGCTTCTTTGCCTGCTCATCCAGTAGATATCTCAGCAGCCAGGGCTAAAGGCAAGCTTTTAAGAAGGCTGCCCATGATTGCTCCGTCCTCTTCTCTGCTTGCAAAGTGACCCACCCACCTACTTAATTAAAGTAGCTGGCCGCTTTGGGGCTGGATGGGTAATTTTGACCTCGACTCACTTTGCCCTCGGGGTGCAGGTTTTTTTTTTTTTGCCCGTCCCATTCTTACTCAGCAGGGCATTCTTGGGGTTAGAATGGTAGAATACCACTATTAAATAGGTCACAGCTTTGGGCAGTGCAAAGCAGGATAGGATCATAGGAATATCAGGGGAGACACCCAGCGGGTGCTAGAAACCCCTTCTCTCAGAATCGCAGTAAAGAATTTTAGCTGAGGGGAGGGAAAAACAGGGGACCCCAGGGGACGCTGTGCACTAGGGGTCCTGAGGCTCACCTTGAGGGCTGCCTCTGATGTGGAGGACCAAGAGGGTACTGTGCAATAAGACAGTGCCCTTTCAGTACAGGAACTCATTGGGAATAGGTCTGGACCAGTCAGGTAGGATTGGCTCTGGTTCCAGACCTATTTTGAACTACGGCAGACCCCCTTGTAATAGGGGAAGTTAAAGCATTAATAAGTTTATAAAGTTGTGGCCCTAGTTTAACCCATACATATTGCTTCTTGTCTCTTTATTCTGGGCCGGGTGGGCAAAGACCTTCATGAGGGAACGGTGACGTGGTCTCACATGGTTTCCCAGTTCTGTGACATATGGCTTTTGGGAGAGCATTAGAAAGTAAAATCTGCCCCTCATTCCCACCAAAACTGCCCACATCACAATATATATGGGAAAAAATTACTCTCAAAATATTAATTTTTGCATGTGTTTTGGTATGTGTTTTCAACAGGAACAATACTGACATATTCAAGTGGTGCAACATTTACAAGATAACTAAATTCTGACCCACACATTCCTACAGGAGGTTCAAGGTTGGGACAATTTGTATCTGAATTTACAAATATCAGATTCCACAAGCATTTTTAAAGTTAATTTTGTACTATTAGCATGCCTAGTTACATTCATATCTAATTATTGTTTTTTCCTGTGATAGGCAAAGCCATTACACCTTTTAACAATGAAAACCTATTTTACCTTTGCCTTACAAAGATTTATTCAACATTTTATTCTGGATGAAAGCAGTTATTCTGAATCTTGCAACATCCTTGCTAGTGACCTGCTCTACAATATCAATACATTTGATTTATTTCCATCTGCTGCTTTCTCAAACAACAGGGCACACAGAGCAGTAAATAACATGTAAAGCCAATATAAAATGCTCATGAAGATTCAGCTCAGATTAGTTCTGTATAAGAAATGCTGTCACAAAGTGGCCATGAGCAAGGAAGCCCCTAAGTCAAAGGTCACCTCTCAGATATGAACACCATAGATACCCTTAAGTAAGTCACAGGCAGGAGACTATCCCTCAGCCCTCTTTTGCAAAATGGAGCCTAGCAGGATGAAATCCATCAACATGGAGGACAATAATTGTGTAAATAGGCAGATTGACTGCAGGGGATAAAATCAAAGTTTTTAGCTCCATCCAGGTCTTGATTAGGGACATCTCTTCGGAAGGTGAAATCTAGTATCTAAATGATGCTATGCCAAACAGGTAGAACAGGTTTTCATACAAAAGCCTGAACTTGACTCTAAAACCTATCAGTTCTGAAATAAATCAGTTAACATCTGACTCAGAATTTCACTTACAGTGTCTTTCTTTAGTAAGCTGTTATGAGGATTACTGAAACAATCTTTGCTGATCCCCATTATTTATAATTTATAGTACAGAAATGGCAAACATGAAGACATTTATTTGGAGGACTGGGCCTGCTACGTAAGGACCTGGGAAGTGGGCTGACTAACCGTACTGGTGAACCATCTTCTTTACAGATTGGATTGAGCCCATTTTCTTGACCATGCTCAGCCTTACATTGTAAAAGTGCTGGCTGCTAACGGTCAAATGATGTATGGAGGAGGATGACTTAGATTAGTTGTAGGAGTGTAGATTGGCCAGGCTAAATCAGAGTTGATCCAGGAGCAAGTTGTAATTAATTCAAGATTCATGAAATTACCAAATAAATTAAATAACAAAAAGTAGTATTTCTTTTAATTCGGTCACAAGTTTCTTTCTGATTCATACATCCCTCCCTCTTTCTGATAGTTCTTAGAACTTCAGGAGTGAGCTACAAATAAGAAGTTGCTTCTTCTTGTTTCCTTTTTTCCATTCTCGAGGTATCCCTAAATTAAATGAAGTTGTAACATGCCAGAAGGTACATTCCTTTTGCAGCTTAAATGTCATTGCTCCACCGTGCAATCTGAATCCAAAAATATGCTGGTTGCAGTGGGTTTGAACCGGGGCAAAGCCTATTATGCCAACACAATTGCTGCTGCCCCAGCACAATCATCTTGTGGCAGCTGATCTCAGATTTGCTGGCATGAGTGGATCTGTCAGCACACCTGCCATGCTGGCTAAGAGCAGCCAGCGGAAGGGCCAGAGTGATGGGGGTGGGGAAAGGAAAGAGGATTGGGCAAGGAACTGATTTACAGTGTATCCAAAGTCTTCTCAACTCCGATGCACAATCACTGTGGTGGCACAAAGGTAGGCTAGGCTCAGGATAGCCCTAAATAATTTCCAACATCCTGAAGTTAGGAGAGGCTGGATTCTCCACAGCTTTAACTGGCTAAACCTCAGCTCAGACAGCCATCAGCCAACTTGGATATTTAGGAATCAGCCTTTAATTACTTCATAGTCATAGGACAAGTGGCTCTACTACCTCAACTGTGTTAGAGACCAGCAGGTTTTTTTAATGTTAACCCTCCCCCCCCCACACACACACTAAAAGTTATTATTCTAAAAACTAAAGTCTACTTTCTGAGACTTCAACAGTGTAACTATTTTTGAAAGCTAACTTCTACTATCTCTCATCTCCCTTGCCAGGGATTGTGCTTTTTAGAAACAAAACATTGATAAAGGGTTTTAAAAATTCACCTATCTATCATAATCATTTACAGGATTTGCTCTAACTCCCAGTCCCCTCCCTTAAGAAACCCACAGTAATCCCAATCAGGAGACACCAAGTTCTCTGCCCTCACTACTATTGGTGTCAAAATGTATTTTCTGAAGAAGGTAAAGGTAAAGGTAAAGGTTCCCCTTGACAATTTTTGTCCAGTCGTGTTCGACTCTAGGGGGCGGTACCCATCCCCGTTTCCAAGCCACAGAGCCAGCGTTTTGTCCAAAGACAATCTTCCATGGTCACATGGCCATTGCGACTTAGACACGGAATGCTGTTACCTTCCCACCGAGGTGGTCCCTATTTATCTACTCGCATTTGCATGCTTTCGAACCGCTAGGTTGGCGGGAGCTGGGACAAGCGACGGGCGCTCACTCCGTTGCGTGGATTTGATCTTACGACTGCTTGGCCTTCTGACCCTGCAGCACAGGCTTCTGCGGTTTAGCCCGCAGCTCCACCACGTCCCTTTCTGAAGAAAGAGAGATTCATTTATCAGGGGCCTCATGACATAGTGGTTAAACTGCAGTACTGCAGCCAAAGCTCTGCTCATGACTCAGTTCAATCCCAGGTAGCTGGCTTGAGGTTCACTCAGCCATCTGTCCTTCCAAATTGAGTATCCAGCTCACTGGGGGGTAGAATTTGTAGCCTCCATAATTAAATTGTAAAGCACCCAGAGAGTGTTTTAAATGCTGTGGGGTGGTGTATACGCAGCATACTTTGCTTTCTGCTTTATTTCTCAAGAAATCATTCCAGGCTGCTGGTGAAATAGGTTTCTCTTTCCCTTCTTTCTCTAGGAAGCAGAAACCTATCCTTTTGCTTTCTAATCTATAGGAATAAATGGGACTCTAAATATTGGGAATTATTACTACAGGTATTTGGAGCTATCATATTCTGATTCAGATGCATTCAGAACTATCTGAATATGGCATTATTCTGAATGTTTCCAAAGCCAAATGCACATCCCTACAAAAAATAAAAATAATAAAACAAAACAAAACATGAAAACACCATGAGGTCATAGAACAAATTTGCCTCTTTTGCAATGAGAACAGAAAATGTCTTGGGAACTGGGTGAAAAAAAGAATTAAACTGGTGTCAAAACTTGTTCATTGCATTGGTGTGTGATGGGGAAAAAGAGGTGGCCAGCACATTCTAGTATCAGCAACCTGACATTATGAGGTATTACCAACCATTTGGAGTCCAAAGAGCACACTGTAAATACCTTTACAGTACTCAGCCTGGCTGTATCTATGATGTAGGTTAAGTTGCTTTCATTTTAAAGCAACCACACTTGATGTATTGTACCTGACATGCTCCAAATTCTTTCTCTAGCACTTGGGCTTCTGTTTAAGAAATACAGTACCTTGAAATACAGCATATTTTCTGAATATTACCCAGGAATGGGAGAACATCTCAAATAATATTCTAGGCACCTCTCTGACTGATTAGGGTAACAGAATGCCGGTAAATGTACCAAATATTAGAGCCTACTTTAGGAATATTTATCAAGCTAACAAGGAAGAAGCAGACACACTTTAAAATCAATATAACTTTTAGCAAATCCATGGTACAAATGCAGTTTTTATTACACCTTAGATTTGTACTGAGAAGAAATGATGAAACTGTAATAAATGAAGAGTAGGGGACACTGTTTTCTTCAAGACCCTTTGTAACACCATTTTTGTTGTCGTTCTTTAGTCTTTATGTTGTGTCCGACTCTTTGTGATCCCATGGACCAGAGCATGCCAGGCCCTCCTGTCTTTCACTGGTCAAATTCATGGTGGTAGCTTTGATGACACTGTCCAGCCATCTCATCCTCTGTCGTCCCCTTCTCCTCTTGCCTTCACACTTTCTCAACATCAGGGTCTTTTCCAGGGAGTCTTCTCTTTTCATGAGATGGCCAAAGTATTGGAGCCTCAGCTTCAGGTTCTGTCCTTTCAGTGAACACTCAGGGTTGATTTCCTTCAAAATGGATAGGTTTGATCTCCTTGCAGTCCAGGGGACTCTCAAAAGTCCCCTCCAGCACCACAATTCAGAAGCATCAATTCTTCAGCAGCCAGCCTTCTTCATGGTCCAGCTCTCACTTCCATACAACACTACAGGAAAAACCATTCAAACTTAATTCGTTTCATGAAATCCATTCGGGGGGATGCCAAGACACAATTGTCTGCATGCAGTGCCCAAATAAAACAAATTCAGTGGCCAAAATCCTCTTGCATGATGTCACCTGAAGTGGCACAACTTGGCATCCAAAAGGAAACTCTTTAATTAGCAGCTTCTAATGAGACTCGCCTCTGAAATTCCTCATTGCCCCATGAGAAGAGTGGCTTTGTGGGCAAGCTGGCTTGGGCGCTGGGTTGCACCACTTTAGGTAACATCATTCCTGCTATTTCAGTGAATTCTGCAAGAAGAATTTGGCCAATATTTTAGTCTTAACATTTTGTGTGTTAATATGTCTTACTATGTTAAAATGACAGTGTTATGCTTACTGCCATTACAATATTGTGTCCCCCTGATCAAGGTTATCGCTGATATATCAGAGATCATGGTTGGTAGCATCTCTCCGTTGTTCAACATTCACTTTATCAGTAGCCTGCCCAAGTGGAAGATGTTCTTGTAATATGGACCGACTGGGTTTGAAATTTATGAGATCACAATTCTCTTTTGCACAATTTCTGTGGCAAATTCAACAACCTTTTTGCTGATATACAGGAACTATTGCAAAATTCAAGATGTTCTTTATTTCTGTGCATGAAACGGGGTGAGCACTCATTCAGTAAAGGACAACTCTATAAAGTGGCCTCACTCTTAGAAAATCTCTTCATTCTCAGTGCAACTACCCTCCCCTGTACAACAGTGTGAAATAAGCTAGTTTTGATGCATTTTTATTAGTTACTGTGTGCATCACTTTTGTTTACTCTGAAGAAGGAAATTGGGGAAGAAGGGGGCTTTCGAACTCTGAAATGATGAGGGATCTCAGTTATTGATCTTTGAACTGTTTATGCCATATAGAGCATGGCATCCAGATCTACTGTAGATTTAGCTAATGAGCTTGTCTCAATTTCACAGTCACAACTGGGTATGTGCTTGTGTTAATCATTATGGTTTAAACTGTTAGACCCAACTAGAGTAGACTGGTTGTGAATCAATAGCAGCATGTTTAATCAGCCCTTATGTAAGTCTTGTCAATTCAGTGGGTGGGACTAACAATTAGATTTAGACCTATTGATTAATATTCCAAAGGTGTTCATCTATTAGTTGAACTAATCAATTTATATGAATACAACATTTGACTGCAAAAACATATGCTCTAAAATGGTGGTATTCAGGACTAAGTTTGGCTTAGGTGAGTTTTAGAGGAATCCCTGTTTGGATCCAGTGTTAGATTCATTTTGTTGGGTATCAACTGCAATTTGTGGTGTCTATCATTGTTCATACCTCAGGCTGTGGGGAACTGGAGAATGTTTGCTTTCATTTATTGAGGTTTTCTGGCTCATTTGCTGACTATGGTTGTTGTAGATGGGGCAGGGGGATAGTGTTGGTGGAATCTGCAGTGTTTTAGCAGAGTTTTAAATCAATCCAGGTGGTCCAGTGGAATGACACAAATACAAGCAGCTTCTTCCCAACACTATATATATTTACAAGTATATACAGAAGTTCTAGCAGTCCAATCCTACAACATAACACCATAGCACTCATCAGGAAGAGATCCGACATCATATTTACATATGGCCAATCAGCAAGGACATTACATCACCCAAACATTACTTCATGTTCTTGCATGAATCAGCATTTTGCCCTCCTGTTCACCATGGCTGCTGATTACCACAGGCCTGGCTCTCTCTCAGCATGGAAATTTCTTTGACAAGTAGCTGATTAATCATATTAATGTGGCAGGGAAAATTCTCCTTTTAACTAAGGATGGGAAAGAACAATAGCTGAGGAATGTGAATTTTAATAGAAAATAACCTTTCCTTCCTTGCCTAACTTCATTTTGATTCCATTTTTTCCTCCTCCATTTTGACCTTTTCTTTACAGACCTATAACAGATACCTGTTATACCTCCCCTTTCCTTCCACTCCCTAGTTCTGTCCCATCTTGCTGTAAGTTCTCCTATGTAAAATTGTTTTTAATTATATTGTTCTTGTTTTTATTGTTGTAAGCCGCCTAGAGTAATCTTAATTGATTAGATAGGCGGGATATAAATAAAATAAAATAAATAAATAAATACCTAAAATATTAGTTAATGTAGGCTGCGTTTTACCTGGGAGATAACCCCCCCCGCCAAAAAAACCTGAATGACTTTTTTTGAGCAATATCCCTCCCTCATAAGGCTAGAAGGTGCTGGACTTTGTTGAGGGCAGGCAATCAGATGCAGGACAAAGCCTCAACTGCCACAATTTTAAAAAACCCATGTAGCCCCCTCAGCCAATATACAACACAGCCTAAACATGGATTAAATGTTTTCCTACGAGGCTGCACATTGACCTAAATACTATGTGACTACCATGTGACTTTAACCCAATTGCAAACCCCTGGATCCAGTTGTTGGTACATTGTCATAGTGTAACCATGTTCTTGGTTAAAGGGAAAAGTGCTGGCGAAATTCTGAAGGGAAAAATTAAGTTGGCAATTTTTATATCCCTACTATAAGCAAGCAGATTTCACATGGAAGGAATGGTGAAAATTACTTGTGCTAAATCAAATACCATGATAAGAGCAATATATCAAGGCATCAGTTTTAATTTTCCACTTATACAAAGCTCCCTTACTAGCTCATATGGGGCAGAGTATATGGGACTTCACAGGAGCTCAATCTTTCTTGTAAAATGTATACAGTACTTTAGGATATTTTTAAGAGAGAGAAAGAGCGAGGGAAGGAAGGAAGGAGAAGAAACAAGTTTTTGTGTGGTGATATTTACAAAATTGTGACTGTTTTGTGTGAAGCTTTCCAGAAATTTTGAATCCTGGCAATTTTTTTTTCTCCAAAGGAAGGCGATCTTATATCAAATGAAGTAATCAAATCATGTTACCTAATATTTTAAAACTGGCACAGACCTACAATATTTCTTTCATATATGAGCTTGCAATATGCAAGGATAGCTTTAGGTTGCACAAACAATTTTAGACATACAAATAATGCATTTTATTCAGGTCGTATGCATGCAGCAAAGCTATTTAAAAAAAATTCTTTTAAGAAATTGGAGAAAAATGGAATATGATGTGCATTCAGCTTCTATCTTCCCATGTTTTGCATTTTTCTTTCATTAAAAATTACCAGATGGATGTATGTGTGCATGAATACGTGTGAGTTTTAACATAAGAATTCTTCAAGGCTGAAACCTTGTCTTCCAACTTTAAATTTAGAGTAAAATTTTATAGCTAAGTCGTAAACACATGAAAATAGGGGTTATAATGGAAATACTGACACAGCCCTAAATATATTGGCACTGGCGGACACTGCTACAATATAAGCCACCTTCGTTGCAATAAAAAACAAGATATAAATAATATCAAGGTGTTGGAGAATTCCATGGAGTTAGAGGAAGGGGGGAAAAAAAGAAATACTGTGGAATTTCTGAAGCAAAGGTGGGGGTCATTGAGTCTCAGTCTGCCTGTTAAAGAAGAATGAAGATAATCTCCCAAAGGCAAGGTTAGAAACTTCCAAAAATAAATGCTTTGCAATATTACTTAGTATATCAATTGTCTCCCAAAAGTGTCAATGCCCTAATTGGTTACATTGTGTAATTGAGAGATGCAGCAGCAGGACAGCAGCTACCATAATCTGTGCTTTAAGTGATGCATACATGCAGCTATCTTTTGCAATTAAGACAGTAATAATTTGATTTGCAAGGACCTTATGAAGCAGCAGGAGGTAGACAGTTTGGATCAATGATTCCCAACCTTGGACTCCTAGATATTCTTGAACTAAAAATCCCAGAAGCCTTCACCACTAGCTGTGCTGTCCAGGAATTCTGGGAGTTATAGTCCAAGAACATGTAGGGATCCAAGATTGGGAACCACTGCTCTAGGGAAGTAGTAAATAACTGTGTCATAAGCAATTACCAAATATACAAATTATGAATTGACTAACCAGAATTCATGTTGCCAATGGACTGGAAATATGGCAGCTATGTACAGTAAAATCTCACAGAACACCCGTCACCCCTTGAAACCTCTATCATGTTACAAAAGCCATTTCCTCCCTGCTTTAGATTTACCTTGAGAACTTTTCAGACCTTCCAAGTGTGTAGGCATGAAGCCTTCAACAGATATTTTCCCCCCATTTAAGAGAAGTCTCTAGCAATCAAAATCCTTCCCTGGTTTGTGCTAAAAGAGTAACAGAAAAGTTGTCCTCCCTTGCAAGATATGTTTTCTGGTGCTATGAAAAAGAGTTTCACTTTCACCTCACCCTGAAGTCAAGAAATCAGATAGGATTTTGAGATTTCTCATTGAGCTGCCTTTCACATAGGGGCAGCTTAAATAATGAAAAATAAGAGTTAATAATGAATTCAGCAAGTGAGTATTCTTCAGATTCCTAACTTGGAGTTCCTAGCCATCTCTGTCGATTTTCATGCTCCCCCAGCAGGAAAGAGGAAAGAGGAACAAGATTTGTGAGAGAGGAAAAAAGGTCACAGTAAATGATGAAGCCTTACTGGCAAGCAGGAAAGACCTTATAAGATCATTGCTCAACTGGAAATAACTCGTTTCCCCCCATGTGGCTCCTGGGGCTTTTCTTAAGAAGTACTTTTTAGTAGCAATGAAGAATCCTTTGTTTGTCCCATATACTATACACAAAAGAAGAAGACAAGGAAAAATGTCAAAAACAACTGTTTAAGAGTCTCAATATGGTTATTTCATGGTTGATGATGGTTTGGGTAAGCAAGAACAATTTCTCATCCCCAAATTTCAAAGTGGGCCACCCACTCTGCTCAGTTCATAGGCTGTCATCATTTGACTATTTTTATGGCGATAATAACAGCCTATACATTATCTTTGGAATGTCTAAAGCCATATCCATGTGCTCACTGACTTGCAGATAAAGCTAATACAGAGGCCTGGTGCCAGCAGGAAAGGTGGCCTGATAATTTTCTCCTTCCAACGTATCTGTGCATTGAACTACCCTTCCATATATTGAGCACAAAGATCAAAGAGTTCTAGTAATGTTAGAATTTAGGACAATCAATAGAAGGAACTGTGTGTGTCCTAATGATTCAGAGGATCTTTTAAAGCATACTTGAACTGTAACTATTTTAAAATTATAATCCTTGGAGAGGCATTTCTCAGAGACATAATGCACCAGATGCATTATGTGTCATGTGGCACAGTTAAAATGCTTTGAGCAAGAAGATCACCAAGAACTGCAGTGAAAATGCCCCCCATAAAGTATCATTCAAACTAATAAATCCCAGTGCATTAACATTGATTATTTAGGTGTACAGATATGCCTCTTTCATTATATGTTATTGTTACATGATCACTTTCTCACACATACTGTGTTTTTATTGCTGTCCCACACCTACAAAATTATAAAATACACTTTAACTTACATTTCCAAATGTGCTGCATGGAGGGGAAAATTGCAAAGTACAGTATATCATTTCTAGTCATAGAAATATCTATCCTGCAAATGTTGTTCATAGCAGTTGGTTCCTTGCTTGTGCATTAAGTAAGACACTGAGAGGCAGCCTTTGTTGCATAAAAGCTCCTTTTAATCCATTTCCTCCTCCTTATTTTGCCACCAGCTGGTTACATAAGATGCCAAGTTAAAGAGAACTACTATCCCATCACTTGAAGAACACCATTATCTCTCTTCTTTTTGAAGCTCATTGACTGATTTTAAGTGTCTTTCCTTGATCACTCATTAGTCTTCTTTTCTGATTTCATGGAGAACTTTCGACCAGATAGGCGGGGTATAAATAGAATAAATAAATAAATAAATAAATAAATAAATAAATAAATAAATAAATAAATAAATAAATAAAATTACTCTGACTCATTTTCGTAATCCTCTTGCAAAGATCAGCCATGGTCCCCTGTCCTCATCTGCTACTGACTCATAAGGATTCTTCTATAGTAATGATTCCAAACTATTGAAATCACATGAAAAGCAATTCTTTTGCATTTAGAAAACTCTTTTCATTGATGCTTTAAAAGCATTTAGACTTTTACATGTAGCATATCTGTAACACCTAATAGTTAATGTCTGATATTCAGGTCAGAATCCTATTACTTAACTATCTCAACATAAATCAAAGAGTGTACATTGTAACTGAGAAATGCCACTAGTTAAGAAGGTAATGCTGGTATTCCTCATCACACAGTATTGGTGATTTCTTAATCTGCTACTGTAATTTACATTGTTTCACTTAGGGTGCAGTGCATACGCAATAGAATACTGGCCTGTTTTGTTCAGATAATGTGTGCGGATTGGGAATTGTGGAATAATTTTACTGATATATAAGACACAAGATAGTTTTCTTTAAAAACTGGGAAACATGTTGCCTGAAAGCGAGGTGTTTTCTTTTTAATGAGCTTATTTTACACTTTTGACTTTATCCTATTATCATCATCATTCTTTATTATGTTCACAGACCAGCAAAGATTATAAGAAAACAGAACATAAGAAAAAAAAACCTCCTATATGTAGTAGATGAATCCTTCTTTCAAGGTGATTGCAACATTTTCTCTCTAGTTCTCATAGCAATCAATAACAATTAGATACCCTGTCAGTAATATAAGTGGATGCACCCTCTAAGCAGGAGAGTAACAAATCTGTGGGACTACTGTGCAGAGAGACACCTATTAGTGGAGAGATTAACTTCTTTTTACAATCATCATACATTCTGCAATGAAAAATAACATGTTCAACTGATGCAATTTCTCCATTTCCACAGGGACGAGTTCGGTCATTAAACGAATCCTATTATCTAATTCAACATGTCTGACAATAGCATTCTGGGGTCCAAGGACAAATCACTCCACTTTTGGGGTGAGCCCCATCATATTGATCATGAACCACTTCTGGCACCCGATCTCCCAGGAATGGGGTAAAGTAGTAGTTGTGGACTTTTGGACTACAACTCCCACAGAGTTTCCCCCAACATTCATCTTGTCAGATGGGGATATAGAGTTATAGACCCAAACTGTTTGCAAAACTCTTATTTCCACAAAACTTCATTTTGTGAAGCTAAGCAGACATATATAGCCAAGCCTACATACAAAGCAATGTATGTAGGCTTAGCTGTGCCTTTCCCATCATGAAAGGCACAAACAACCCATCCACAGCTACTAACTGCGTGGATAGCTCAGTGAGAGGGTCTGGACTCAATGATCTTTAAGCTCCCTTCCAACTCTGCAGTTCTAAGATTATTATTATTACATTTACTAGTTAATATAGCAAGGCAACAGTTACCATATTTTTCAATATTATGTATTTTATAAAAGTGTGCAATAATCTTTTCACATAATGCACAGATTTTCTGAGACACAACCACTACCACCAGAAGCTCACTGGTTCCCAGTGGCTCAGGACAAAATATTAAATGTTTTTCATTTTTACTATGTAAAACTGAAGCAATTTGGTATTTCCCTAATCATGACACATTTTCCAATGCACATCTGAAACAAAATTCTCAGAATATTTCATGATTATACATCAAAAGAAGTGATTTGTGTTGTTTTACAGCATAAACTTTGCTGTAACAGCAAATTGGCCAATTTATGAAATTTATTATTATTTCATTTCTATTTCTATGCTTTCTTGAGTTGGAGAAAGCTGGGTCATTTCATATGTCTTCACTCAGATCTTGATTTTATCTTGTTACTGTATCCATTTGTTATGTTTTAGAATAAGTACAGTGGTGCCTTGCTTTACGATTGCCCCGCATTACGATGAATCCGCTTTACAATGATCTTTTTGTGATCACAATTGTGATCGCAAAATGATGGTCTAAATGGGGGAATTTCGCTTTGCGATGATCGGTTCCTTGCTTCGGGAACCGATTCTACGCAAAACGATGATTTTTAAACTGCTGATTGGTGGTTTCAAAATGGCCACCGGGTAACTAAAATGGCTCCCTGCTGTGTTTAGGGACGGATTCCTTGCTATACAGGCAGCGAAAATGGCCACCGTATGGAGGATCTTCACTGGACGGTGAGTTTTAAGCCCATTGGAATGCATTGAAGGGGTTTCAATGCATTTCAATGGGCTTTATATTTTCACTTTATGATGTTTTCGCTTAACGGCAATTTTCCTGGAACGGATTATCGCCGTTAAGTGAGGCACCACTGTATCTAAATATTTCACTTTCATGTATAACTTCCAAGCACATTTCTTATGAAAGTATGAACTTCTAAATGCAACACATTTTTGAGCTGAACAGGTGCATCAATATATTGACAGTGAAAATGGATAGATAGCAAAGTCTGAGGCATGCATATTTGTCCATCGGGCCAAATCAGATGAACTGATACAGACATTCACTAAGACTGGATACCTCAAGTTTTCCTTTGAGAAACCAAAATTCTATTGAAAGGATATGGATGTAGATTCGATATCAGATTAAAAAGTAATCATTGTAGGCTTCAGAAATCTAGAGAAGGAGGAGACAGTATATCTTTGCTCAATACAATGTAACCTTCATTTGTTTACCAGCTTTGCATCGACATAATCTTAAATCTTTTAGCTGTTCTGGTTGTGAAAATGACACCTTCAATAACTCCAACTTAAAAGACGTTTCCAAATATTCTTATTGGTCCTAATGATACTTTGCCTCAGCCTGCTGGACAAGGGTCTCTTCAAAATGGGAGAGGGCGTGATGCAATGCCCGCCTCCAGGCTGAATGCTCAGATGTCAGAGTTTCGTATCTGTTGAGGTCCATTCCTAAGGCCTTCAGATCCTGCTTGCAGATGTCCTTGTATCACAGCTGTGGCCTTCCTCTGGGGCGATTTCCCTGCACTAATTCTCCATATAGGAGATCCTTTGGAATCGGACCATCAGCCATTCTCACGACATGCCCAAGCCAACGTAGACATCACTGTTTCAAAAGAGAGAAAAAGAAGAAGAATTAGGTAAAGCAGCAAAACCCATTTTGATCAGGAAAAAAATTCCCAAATTCCAAAAACAGAGTTTTACAATGTAACTGAAAAAACAAGATGGAATAATAATCCCTTAATTCAAATTAGAGTTTCTTTTACTGCTTTGTGATGTTATTGTATAATTCCCAATTTGATCAGGAGAGGAAGAGGTTCCACACAGAGATGGTAACTCAAGGAGGGACCGATCTGATGATGTAATCAGGTGGTATATGGAGATGTGTATCACAGATGCCTATATGTGTTGCATGAATGTCACAGACCTCTAGAGTAGTACAGATCGCAAACAGCATTTCGAAGGTGACCACAGAACAAATTGAAATCTGCATATCTCCATCAGCAACAACATTTTGTGCTATTCACTGAAGATTCTGAGTTATCTTCTGTTGGTGTTTTAGTTTGCAACTTCACATGCTATCTTTAATTTGTGTGACTCAGCTGAGTTTTCTGAGCTGAGGTGATTGTATATCTATCCAGCACTAATCAATTGTTCCTTCCAGCCTTTGAATTCAAAGGAAGCCCCGCCTCTCTGCTGAGCACTCTTTCCCCTCTCTTTCCTCAGTTGGCACCAGTTCTTTTGTTTGTTATTGATCTGTTCACCTGGTTACTAAGTTTGTGTGTGGTAAAGAAAGAAGTATACACAAGTCTGTAAATCTAAGTAACCTTAAGCAATATTTTGAACTCTTTCTGCTACAAATACCCAGAGTGAGTTATTAATCATTTAAGTGCCAGTTAATGAGAAAAGGATAGACTCTGGAAAACTTTTATCTATTCTTCTCTGTGGATCATTGTTTCATATTGATATTAAAACATTAGCCAGAATCCTATTTTTAATCAGAATCCCGATTAATGATGGCTTAAGGAAAGTGTGTAATTCTTGGCAGCAATTTGTCACCAGCACCTTGTTAATTAGCTTTTTTTTTCTCTCTATGGACTCTCTTACGTAATGAGGAAACTATGAGAGCCTGGCTAGGCAGTCTCTCTTGGGAATGTCTAAAGAATTTGCTGATTCTAAATTCTGATGAACTAAATTTTGATAAACTGTATCTCCTAGATAAACACAGTAATTAGAAGTTGGTTATCTTAAATGTCCCAATGCAGTTATTGAAAATTAAAATTAAAATGCAAATTAGACATTAAGCAGAAAGATTTTAAAATGCGTATATGGAATATAAATAAATATATAAATGGGAATTTTCATGCAGTTTTTGCAAGTCATACATCATTCTGGCATTCACAAGTGAGTGACAGAGCTCTGTCACACCCCTTTTCTCACCAGTCCCTTTTTAAAATTTACTTGGAAGGCTACAACTCTGAAGAGAAAAGCCTTCTGTACATGTTAGGAATCTCTTTGTGATCTGGAAAACCAGGGAGATCTCCTATGGGTGCAGGTTGATGGAAATGACAGAAATGTAGGACCAGAGCATTCCCTCACTCATGTAATGAGTTTTTTTTTATAATCAGATAGTTATTATACAATCATACCAACAGTGCAAACATGAAATAAAAGCAGACTGACTCCTCCATCTGTAGTTGGTGCCTGAGGATTTTCAGGTTAGACCATCTCCATGGCCTATGGCCTTCCTTTGGCTTTGTTGCATCTGTGGAATACAGGATGCACATTGAATTTTAGTTTACTCCATGACCTGGTTTGCCTGTAATGCTAAACTACAATGTGATATGTATACATGAGCCTCAGGGCATCTGTGTTTTTCTTCCGCCTCTTGCATAGCCATAAGAAGTGGTTCAGGTTTTGCTCTGTTTTCAGCTAGCCACTATTATTTCTTCTGTCTGGATTAAAACAGCAGCCATGCTAACAATGCATTAGGGGAACACACAAAATGGTCTTTCTTGATCCTGATTTGTTTCCCTTAAAAAATACTTGTAACATTATCCACAGTTATCAGTTTCGATAAATGAGTAACTGTGATTAGTTCAAAACAGAAGTGAAAACTACTGGCCACCTCTTCTTGACTGCCACCAGAAATTGAGTGGGGGGAGCATGAGCACATGGGATTGGGAATTGTCTGGGCAACCCACTTACATACTAGCATCACCTAAGTGGCCCGTGTGTTAAAGGGCATATTAAAAATCATAGAGAAGAGCTTCAGAGATTCAGGATATGACATACAGGGGATATCAATATGCCCGCAATGTTCTCAGACTTACTGGTTTGCAGAGGCTGATTAACCTAGCAAGAAAAACTCTCAGACTATAATAGAAGTTGTGATGTTTTATCATTTTTCTAATGTTACTTTATAAAATGAATTATACAAGGAAATACCAATGTGCCCTGTACAAGATATATTCCAGTTATTGCTTTCCTATTAGCCTTTTTATAGCTTCTATAATGCAGCCAAGAATTTTTAAAAGAGTAACAAATCTTTGTTGTGGCTGACAACAGAACAATACCCAGTTACATTTTAAGAACAAGCATAAGTGCCTTAACTTCAGTGTGGATTAAAAGCAAATTTATACATGAGAATGAGTTTAATAAAAGCCCATCTAGTTTTTCTAAAATGACAAAGTCTAAAGCCAGTTGCATGAAAGACATACAAGGCTCAAGAAAAAGGTAACATAAGTTCAAAATGCACTGCAGTGAAGGTAAAATGCTTTCATTTAAGGTGATTTAGTTTGACTGGCTTTAATGGGACTAAACTGATTTAAATCCAAGTATTTTGGTTTAACGGAGTTGTGGAGCAGGCTATAAAAGTATCAAGTTCATTCCTTATTGACTTGTCATTCAGACTAATCCTGGACACATCACACCTCTCTAGAGATTGTGGATAAATAAAGATTACAATAATTGACTGCTGCATATTCATTGCTTCAGCTAAGCACGAAATAATTATTTGCACAGGTTCAGAACTATGATAATGCCAGCCTAACCTTTCTGTCAAAGAAAAGCTAGTAAAATGCAAATATAACTCAAAACTCAGATCTGAAATAGCTTAAGAAGAGCTTGTTTTTGATAAAGAAGATGTTGATTTACAGACTTAATTGTATCTAGAGCATAAGGAATATTTCAGTAGAGGAGTAGCTACATTTGACAATTGTGTTTTCTACTTGGAGCTTAATTTTTTTAAAAAAAACCCTACAGATCTGATACAAATGAGATAAACACATTCCATAATGTTTGTTGTTGTTTAGTCATTGAGTCATGTCCAACGATTCGTGACCCCATGGACCAGAGCACACCAGGCCCTCCTGTCTTCCACTGCCTCCTGGAGTTTGGTCAAATTCATTTGGTACCTTTGATGACACTGTCCAACCATCTCATCCTCTGTCGTCCCCTTCTCCTCTTGCCTTCTCACACCTTCCCAACATCAGGGTCTTTTCCAGGGAGTCTCCTTTTCTAGAGTCTTCTCTATTCTATTTGTAAAAGTAGGAGTAATTAAATAATGTTAAATAAGCAGGGGGACAATATACAGCCTTGTTGTACTCCTGTCCCAATTTTGAACCAATCAGCTTCCATATCCACTTTTAACTGTCGCTTCCTGTCCCACGTATAGATTTCTCAAGAGATAGATAAGGTGGTCAGGCACTCCCATTTCTTTAAGAACTTGCCATAATTTGCTGTGGTCCACACAGTCAAAGGCTTTTCAGTAGTTAATGAAGCAGAAGTAGATGTTTTTCTTGAACTCTCTGGCTTTCTCCATAATCCAGCACATGTTAGCAATTTGGTCTCTAGTACTTCTGGGAGTTCTCGATCCACATACTTCTGAAGCCTTTTGAGCATAACCTTGCAAGCGTGTGAAATGAGTGCAATTGTACAGTAGTTGGAGCATTCTTTAGCACTGCCCTTCTTTGGGATTGGGATGTAGACTGATCTTTTCCAATCCTCTGGCCACTGCTCAGTTTTCCAAACTTCCTGGCCACCTTAATAGCATCATCTTTTAAAATTTTAAATAGTTCAACTGGAATGTCATCACCTCCACTGGCCTTGTTGTTAGTCATGCTTTCTAACGCCCACTTGACTTACCTCTCCAGGATGTCTGGCTCAAGGTCAGCAGCCACACTATCTGACTTGTCTGGGATATCCAAATTTTTCTGGTATCATTCCTCTGTGTGTATTCTTCCCACCTCTTCTTGATGCCTTCTGCTTCTGTTAGGTCCCTGCCGTTTTTGTCCTTTATCATGTCCATTTTTGCACCAAATGTTTCTTCAATATCTCCAATTTTCTTGAACAGATCTCTGGTTTTTCCCTTTCTATTGTTTTCCTCTATATCTTTGCACTGTTCATTTAAGAAGGCCTTCTTGTCTCTCCTTGCTGTTCTTTGGAAGTCTGCATTCAATTTTCTGTAACTTTCCCTGTCTCCCTTGTATTTTGTTTCCCTTCTCTTCTCTGCTATTTGTAAGGCCTTGTTGGACAGCCATTTTGCTTTCTTGCATTTCCTTTCCTTTGAAATGGTTTTTGTTGCTGCCCCCTGTACAATGTTACGAGCCTCCATCCATAGTTCTTCAGGCACTCTGTCCACCAAATCTAATTCATTAAATCTGTTCTTCACTTCCATTGTGTATTAATAAGGGATTTGGTTTTGATTATACCTGACTAGCCCAGTGGTTTTTCCCACTTTCTTGAGTTTAAGCTTGAGTTTTGCTATAAGAAGTTGATGATCAGAGCCACAATCAGCTCCAGGTCTTGTTTTTGCTGACTGTATAAAGCTTCTCCATGTTTGGCTGCAGAGAACATAATCAATCTGATTTCGGTATTGCCCATCTGGTGATATCCATGTGTAGAGTCGCCTCTTATGTTGTTGGAAAAAAGTGTTTGTGATGAGCAGCTTGTTCTCTTGACAAAACCCTATTAGCCTTTGACCTGCTTCATTTTGAACTCCAAGGCCAAACTTACCTGTTGTTCCTTTTATCTCTTGACTCCCTACTTTAGCATTGCAATCCCCTATGATGAGAGGAATATCTCTCTTTGGTGTCAGTTCTAGAAGGTGTTGTAAATCCTCATAAAATTGGCCAATTTCAACTTCTTTAGCATTGGTGGTTGGTGCATAAACATGGATTAATGGGATGTTGAAAGGTCTGCCTTGGATTTGTATTGAAATCATTCTATCATTTTTGAGATTGTATCCCATTATAGCTTTTCCCACTTTTTTGTTGATTCTGAGGGCTACTCCATTTCTTCTATGGGATTCTTGTCCACAATAGTAGATATGACAATCATCTGAATTGAATTCACCCATTCCCGTCCATTTTAGTTAACTGACGCCCAGGATATCAATATTTACTCTTGTTATCTCCTGTTTGATCACATCCAGCTTACCAGGGTTCATAGATCTTACATTCCGGGTTCCTATGCAGTATTTTGCAGCATTGGACTTTCACTTCACTTCAAGGTGCGGCCACAGCTGAGCGTCCTTTTGGCTTTGGCCCAACCACTTCATTAGCTCTGGAGCTACTTGTCCTTGTCCTCCATTCTTCCTCCGTAGCATGTTGGACGCCTTCTGACCTGAGGGGCTCATCTTCCAGCATCATATTTTTTATCCTTTTATTTCTGTCCATTGAGTTTTCTTGGCAAAGATACTGGAGTGGCTTGCCAGTTCCTACTCCAGGTGGATCACATTTAGTCAGAACTCTCCACTATGACCTGTCCTTCTTGGGTGTCCCTGCACGGCATAGCCCATAGCTTCTCTGAATTACTCAAGCCCCTTCACAATAATTCATGAAGGGGTCCATAATGTTAAACAATATTAATGTATTTCATCATCTATTTGAATGTGTTAAAACCTCCACACCCGAAGGATAGGAATAACTGGGGGGAAAAAATCATATAGTTACACCTAAAATAAAAGTGAAGGTGAATCAAGGAGCTCATTTTTGCTTGCAGTTCAATGACAAATTACTGTTTTAAACTCAATCTGGAAATACAAGGCAATTCCATCTGGATAAATAAGTGAGGATTTTTGAAGCTTCTTGAAATCATGTTCTACCAGCAAACCAATTTATCTTTTATCATCTTGTAGTAACATGCACATGAACACTTGTGTGCATGCTCTCTCTCTCTCTCTCTCTTTCTCTCTCTCACACACACCACACACACACACACACACACACACACACACACACACAGAGAGAGAGAGAGAGAGAGAGAGAGAGAGAGAGAGAGACTTGGGTCTCATTGGCTTTACAGTATAATCCTATATAAGTTGCAGAGTTTTGAATTTCTTTGTGAAATTCGTCTAGCTGCATGGCAGAAATGCAGGGACTCACAGAGAAGAATAGCTTAAAGTTATCCAGAGTAGTCTATGTCTTTTCTCATTAATTGGCACCTACAGTCTCACTAACTCACTTTGAGACGTTTGTAGGGAAAAAAAATAAACTGTTTCATTACTTACAAAGGAATAGATCAAAGAGCAAAATGACAAACATGACTGACTTCAACAGACTCCGGACAAGGAAAACAGGACTCAACAGATAGGCATGCCTTTCTTTAAATTCAGAGGCAGGAGGGAATGATTGGTTAGTTCTGAACAGGTTGATAATCTCCCCAGCCTAGAAATTTCTCTCCCAGCCACACTTTCTCCATGCAGCATGTGAGGCTGTAAAAACTCCAATAATACATATATAAGTTCCACTGAATTATGGGAATGTTACTTCCAGGAATTTCTCCGGGAATGATGGCGGTATCAGAATTATTTGATACTTTCTGAACAGGCGCAAGTCTGCAGTTTTTTCATATGTATTTGTAATGGTCCTTAACCATTTTCAAAAGGGCAGAAGTATCAGTTTGTCAGAAAGCAACAACAATATGATTATGATCATCACCATCAGTAGCAGCATAAACATGTTTTGTGACATCATAAAGACTAAAATATGCATCATGGCATAGGCACACTTTAATCAACATAGCATCTTCCATAAATGTTGTACCACAAAAGAGATTGTGTTGGTTTTACCCCAAATTTGGTGGTTTCCAGAAAGATTTCTGCCTATGAGGAAATGCACACATATGGAACAGTAGGCGAGTTCTTCCTTTTCATGCCTTCACAGACTGCAGGAAAGACATTTTGAATGACACTCAGGATGGTATCTATGTTTGAAGAATGTCAGCTATATTTTCAAGGAAGATAGATTGTTGCAGGATTCAGGCATTTTCAGATTCTACATTGATGAAGAAACAAAATTCAGAGTGCTAATATGCAAAAGAAGGACAGGGCTTTGGAGGTAGAGGTGAACTGGATTCTTAATAGGTCCCATTACATTTTATAGGACCAAGCAGATTAGGTATAATTTGGATCCAGTCAAATCATATTGACATCTTGGGCCTTCTCAATGATTGCCGGTAATGATCTGTGTAATTCAATCCTTGTTTGCTTTCTTATCAGGCAATTTTCTAACAGTATACATGGCACAATGTTATTTTTTCATGACCAAGAGACAACCTTTTTTTAGAGCATTATCTAGGAATATAAACAGTGTCAATATGTTAGTCTGACTTGTGTATTCTGAACATTACATGAAGTCACTCAGAATAATTTTTTGTCCAACTTGTAGAGATAGTGTGCATTTTTGAGATCATTTTTTTGCATGTCCATGTAACTGCAAAGCTTTGAGTTTTGATAACTCTTGTTGAAAAGTAGTACCATTTGATGAGTAGTTTGCATTTTTGTGATCAATCAGCTTGTTCTTTATATTCGCGAAGGCTTTCATGGCCGGGATCTAATGGTTGTTGTGGGTTTTTCGGGCTCTTTGGCCGTGTTCTGAAGGTTGTTCGTCCTAACGTTTCACCAGTCTCTGTGGCCGGCATCTTCAGAGGACAGCACTCTGTGCTCTGGTGTAGTTGGCTTTGGGAGTGCAGTATTTATGGCTGTGGGATAGGCTTTTGTCTTTTTCTGTAGATGGGTGATTAGTGTGTATTGTTGTGGGTGTATTGTTGTGCTAAAGAGAAGAGATTATCTGTCAGTGTGATTGATGGGTGTCATTAGCTGGTCTTTTGTGTGTAGTGATCCCCTGTCCTTGTGGCCGGGTGGAGTTCGTTGACCTTTTGCACACTGTATTTTTGAGAGTTTTGTTGAGCTTCACACTTTCCTCTTTTTTGTTGAAGTTTTGCTGGTGGTTGTGGATTTCACTGGCTTCCCTTTGCAGTTTGACATAATGATTGCTGGTGTTGTCCAGTATTTCAGTATTTTGGAACAGAATTTCATGTCCAGTTTGTTTCAGGGCATGTTCAGCTACTGCAGATTTTTCTGGTTGTTTTAGTCTGCAGTGTCTCTCATGTTCTTTGATTCTGGTGTGGATGCTTCGTTTTGTGGTTCCAATATATACCTGGCCACAACTGCAAGGTATCTGGTATACTCCTGCAGTGGTGAGGGGGTCCCTTCTGTCCTTTGCTGACCATAACATTTGTTGTATTTTTGTGGTGGGCTTGAATACTGTTTGTAGGTTGTGTTTTTTCAAAAGTTTCCCCATGTGGTCCATGGCCCCTTTGATGTATGACAGAAATACTTTATTTGTGGGGGCTGGATTCAATAATCCATAGACTGATTATAATAATAATGTAATAATCTTAGAGCTGCAGAGCTGGAAGGGACCCTATGGATCATTCAATCCTACCCCTTTCAAGGAGGCCCAGTGGGGAATTTAATTCCCAACCTCTGGCTTCACTGAGCTATCCTGCAGTTCAATCATCATCATCATCATCTCAGTTCATATTTAACAGAGGAATTCAGTGAAGAACATTAGCAAATTATGATTTTGGAATAGATAGAATAGGAAAGCAGTGGAGTATACTCCTGACAAAAACAGGAGACATAATGACTCAAAGTTATTGTTTTTATATATATAAGATATTTATTTTGTACTTATAAACTTTATACAGCAAACAGGTACAGAAATGCTACTTCAGTTAATACCTGAAATAGGTTTAATGGTTGTTTCGAATTCTCAATTGAAAACCCCACAGCTGTGTTAAATTGATTGCAATTTAAGGTATGGTCTTCTAGGTCTTCAGTTGTAGCTCCACTTGTATCATATAATTGTAATTTCAGAAGAAAAATAGCAGCTGAAGAAGATGAAAATAATGCCCACAATGCCGGTGTTACAGTTTGAAAACAAGTATTCATTGTTACGCAATTATTTTTATAGACCAGCAAGAAAGGCTTAATAGGAGGCTTGACCCACATAGAGCAATTAAAGAAGAATTGTGCATTTTTTAAAAAATAACAATAATAGGGAATAGGTGCCTAAGGCCAAATTATAAAGCCTTTACTCATTGTGATGGGCAGTTACTCAATTGTCCTATTGATCAAGTGTCACACTGTCCTTTATTAAAGAAAAGATGCAACACCAATAGGCTTAGGGGATTGGATTTTTATTGGTAAATGGCAACAGATGTCAACATCTGAACAAATACCAGCAAAAAAAATCCTCAGAAAACAATGAAATCTACAAATAAGTTAAAAACCTCAGGAGGAGCCATGGATTATACAGCATATTTAAGAATTCAGTCCTGAAATACATTGTAGAATTATCTAGTTCTCAGACTTTGTTAGATGAGTGCTGAGACAGGGGAAGCAGCACTGCCTGTCCATGTGCCCAGGCCAAGGGCATTTACAAAATTAATATGAAGTTCACATGCACCTGAAGGATTGGTCACACAACAGTCCTTTGTTCGCATTCTTCCCAGACTTTAAGCAAGGTGTGTGTCTTACCCTTCAGACAAATCCTTCCTTCACTATATACTACTGGATTATGGAGTTCTGGAAAATGGTTTGTCTCTCCTCCCTCAAGTTCTCCACAGTGCCCCATGTTCTATTCAATCGGGGTCAGGCCATATATTTTCACCCAGCTTCCCAGAGTATTCAGGGTTGGGCCCAGAGATCCAGGATGACACCTGCTTATTGTCAAAGTCGCTCTAGTTCTCTCTTAAGTCTCCAGTAGTGTTTCTGCATCAGGGTAGGGTGATGCCTTGTTTGCTTGGAAGCTGCTGGTGGTGAAGTTGGTGTGCAGGGCATAGCTATGGGCCACCCCCTTTTTTTCTATAGAGGGCTTCCAGGGTAACAGGATTTAGACTTAAGAATCTGTCAGTCCTCTTCCTTTTCAGACTTGTCCCCAAGTGTAACCAGAGGCCAATACCTCAGTAAAGAGACTTCTGCTGTGGGTGGTTTGTATGGGGAGAAACAGCTGCTGGTTGATCTCAGACCCTGCCATACTGACTAATAGAATTGTACTCTGAATTTAAGTAACCAGTATGAATGCAGGATCATGTATACCAGCCCTCCACTAGGTTACCTGGGAACACATTTCATTCCAATTCCTATATAATTTCTGCTTAAGCAAATGGAACCACTTATAAGACAACTTGTTCCATTGACTAAGGTCACTTAAACTCAATAGGCATCGGAGGAAGTAAATTAGAATCCATAGGAGTGCACACTGAAATAAATCTGTTAGTCTTTAATAGCCACAACTCTTTTTTGACTTTATTTTTACCTTATATGCTTTAGCAAAATGTGTTGACCACAATCCAATAGAAACATGTGTGCTTATGACCCAATGAAGATAATACAGAGTTGGCTTGTGGTCGCTGAATCGTATACTTTTCTAAGTACTATGGCTACTCGCTGTTCTGCCATGACTCTACTATATTGTGTACTTCTTTGAAAGAAGAGAGCAAACGTTATGTTGAAAAAGTTACAAAGGGCAAAATTGAAAGTAACCCTTTGTGTCATTCTTGTCTGAGCTTCCTTAGAAGGTGCTGATAGGCTGCTCTAACAGCTTTGTTCTATGTAGATTTGACTTCTCATTGGTTGAAAAGGACCCTATTCAATGAAGTCAAACGCAGGTAATATCTTCTCCCATGATACAGGCCCTGGAATTAGAAAATGATGGTTCCAGCATTTGTAAAAGTGAACAATGAAATATGTCAACAATGTAACACATAGGTTCTTAATATGTGGTCTGCAGAACCCCAGAGAGCCATGATGTCCTCACATGTTATGATCTTTTGCCGTTAAAATAGAATGAATGAATAAATGAAAAGGAAACATAGAACAAAATATTAATTTCCCTTGCCTGTTTGTATAAAATTTGGCTTTTCTAACGTATTATCTCCATTTTTAAAAAATATTTATTTATTTATTTATTTATTTATTTATTTATTTATTTATTTATTTATTTATTTATTTATTTATTTATTTGCTGCCTTTCTCTCCATAGGGAACCCAAGGCGGCCCCCAGCAGATAAAACAACAGATTCAAAAACTCTGTATAAATATCATATTTACATAACCATCATTTTTATAAGAAGCATAAAAATGGTTATATGTACCTTGCATTGTGACATGTGCTTCGCAGGTATGTGTACAGGCCAAAGCTTTGTTCCCATACTTGTTACCTCCAGGAGGCACGTGGATTATCTATTGCTGTTCCTTGGGTCCTTGCTTGAATGTAACTATGCTGCGGTATAGCTACACTTTCTCTGTAAGCAGGCTTGGTCTTAAATATGGGAAACTTAACATTATGTGTACAGATATAAATGATATATAGTGTTGTACATATAAATGTCCACTTAAAAGTTTTGGAGTCTGTAGTCCGACATGAAAAAAAGCTAAATATGTCTCAGTTCTTTTTCGGTTCTTGTCTTCATTGATTGGCCCTTTCCCTCATGCCTAGCCCTTGTGCTCTTTTACTTCCTTGTTTGTCTCTGGCCATTAACAAGAATGTCAATTCCGCTGGCTGGTTAACCCCATCTCTTTCTGCTTTTTGGATGCACAACCAACCTTTTAATAGTTTGCAGGGAGATGCCTTGCAGCTCACTAACAGCATTCCATCCATCTCTGGATGCCTTCCAGTAATGCTGTTAGCACACAGCCCTTGGGCATACAGGGCTGACTTCATCGCCATAGGGCAACTCAATTTGTATTCATGCTTTCACAAGGAACACCTGATAAAGCGTTATGCCAGGTAATCCTGACTGTTTAGCAGCGGTGCATCATTCCGTCACAGCACTAAAGTCCCTATTGCTTTTGTCAATTCACAACGATTGCCCAAAGAACATTGCTTGACGATACTTTAATGTGCTGCTGAAGCTTTGCAGCAGGTGAATGATCTCTTGTATAAACTGACCTTCGTGGTTACTGTAAAACAGTCTAATTATTGCATTCTTCAAGTGATTGTAATTAATGTATTCCCCAAAGCATTAAGATATTAATATTTCAAGTTGCAGATTGTCTGTAACATTTGCTGCACAACCTGGTATTTAATGTGCAAGCTGTGTCATAATTTAGCACTAATCTTTCAAAGCTGTACATTTAAAGTGCCATCAGCTTATATATTGCTGTTGTTAAATCACAGACTGATAGGTTGGCTCTGTCTGTAAATTAGCAATTAGAAAACAGCAGACGCCTTAGCTGGTTATTGCTTATTAATACCATTACAAACAAGCACAAAAGTACTGGGAGGTCTGGACTTCCAGCAGCTGTCATTTGATGTAACTCTTTCTAGACAATCTATTCGCGACATCTAGACAGTTAGCTAATAATAATAATAATAATAATAATAATAATAATAATAATAATAATAATAATAATAATAATAATAATAATAATAATAATAATAATAATATCTCATTTTTCAACACTGGAAGGACTCTGTGGATGCTGAGCCTTCATACATCTAAAATCTTGAGAATTGCATAGGGTTCTAAGTCAAACAGGCAGCTAACTGTAGCAAAACTTTTCCTTCCATGTGAAGGGTGGCCATGTTGAGCCCTGGGGACATGATGGAGGGGGCATGGCTAGCAAGCCACTGAATGTGAACAGGTAAAAGATTTTGAATAGGTTTTACTGATCTCAGTGAAATGCTTCCCATAAGAAATACTGGCTATCATACTTTGATCAGGAGTGAAGCAGCTTTGAATCATATTCTATGCATATTCAGGACACCATATTCTATCCATTCTCTCTCCATTGTCCTAGGGGTGAGAACAATATGTACCAAATTAGTTCTTCTTGTGCATTTAAGATAGTTCATCTCAATAAAACACTTCAGCAAGAAATTTCCAAGCCTGGTGAATTTCCATGCCTCCAGGCAAGAATGAGTACTATTTTTTTACCTTCATCAAGTTCCCCTTTATTCATGCAAACTCTCTCTGTGTAAAACTGGTGTACGTACTCCTTGAGAAGCAAAGCACACTTGACACTAAGCACAGAAGGACTGTGCACGATCAAAAGCATATAAATATGCATTAGTGTTTCTACTCCTTCAAAACTCATGCAGAAAAGCAGTGACCATTGTCATTTTCCATTATTTGTATTGAAGCATTATTTACGCAGTTCTGCTTAGTTTGTGCCTTTCCCCTCCCCCCACATTTTTCTTCTCTTTCCTTCTCAAGAGCACCATAGAATATCACCTCCTCTTGTTGGGTGAAGAGAATAATTGTGTAGTTCATCCTTTTCACACATGATGACAAGAGAATCAAGGATTTATACCCCTTCTGTTCCAGCCATTCCAGCAGCATTATTCAGAGAGAGAGAAGCTCTGATGTGGAAGTGAATAGAGGGTGGGAGAAACTCTAATTTCCTTCCTTCCTAACCCTGCTTTCCAAGCTTCCTACTATATCAAGTTCTGCGGAGAGTGTCAACAGGGAGAACAAGAGAGAAACTGGAGGCAGGCAAACAATTCAATAACCAGTAAGCAGGAGGATGGCAGGCCAGCCGGCTCTCCATTACCAACTTTCCTTAATTTGCTTGCCCACCATCTTTCTGATCAGCATCTTGTCTCTCTGAAACACTGTTCCCCAGAGAGACAGAAGAAATGTTGACTGGATATGGGATATGTATGGAAATGGGGGAACAATGACCATCGAAAGAAGAACCTGAACTCCTTTGGCTGTCTTGCTGGGAAAATAAACCTTGAGCCATCTACCTCGGATTGAACCTGGGTCATGAGGAGAGTTTTGGCTGCAGTACTGCAGTTTAACCACTGTGCCACAAGATGCAGAGAACAGAACTTAACAGAGTCCATTTATGGTAGTGTGGATCACAACCTTCTGCTCTTGCTTTGATCCAGGAATCCTGATTTAAAAGCTGTTGATCACAGCAGCCCGCTATGTTACCTTTCCCAAGGTCAAGCAACAGTAAATGCAAGGAATATCAATTTAACTGTGTAGTAGTGTGGAGCAATGAAGTCAGGGGTTTAAGTCCCCACTGTCCCTTATAGGAGAAAAGTCAGCCTGTGCGATCTTAGACAAACTATACTGTCCCAGAGTGCTCTCAGAAAAATAGTAGTAGAAAACTACTTCTGAAAACTCTGTATCTAGCAAACCTTGGAAAGCTTGTTGTGAGTCAGAATGTGACAGCACACAATTACAACCACTGTAGTAGTGTAAAAAAAAATCTGGTTTCTTAAAAACAGCATAATAGACCTGTTCTCACAACATGCCTGGTATAAATAAATGTATATCGTTGTGATACTCATTTACTTATTAATTAAAATTATTTATATCCCACCTATTTGCCTCAAGATGTAGTACAGGAACAATTACATAGAAAACAACAACACTAAAAATATTGTACTACTACAGATGATAAAAACAGGATGGAGAATAAATATGACAGAATAGAATTTAACTCCATGAATGCAAAAAAGAATAGGACTTAAGGTTTTCAAATATTCCCCGACAGCACCAATATTCCCCATGACAAACTCATTTTGAAAAGATTAGGCCTTCAAAAACGATGATACTTCCAAGTGAAGTATCGATAAGTGGTCGATAATTCCAAGTGAATAAGTGGTCGATAATTCCAAGTGAAATAGATTCTTTAAAAATAGCTTCGACTCCCTATCTATTTTGCTATACAATATCAAATTCATTTATGAACCCCTTGGCTAATTTTTAACACTTCGTTTAACTTCAAACAAACTGTTCTAGTGAGTTTTTGAGCTAGGATTTTCTTCCCTGGATGAGTTCAGCACCTTCCTGAGCACTAGTATGTGTGGTCCTAAGGACACGGCAAAGGAGAAAGAATAATCTACAAAAGATGTCATATTTGTATCAGAAGGGATCTGAGCTGCCTACGAACCCTGTCCTTGAGTTACTGCTGGCTTGCTTAAAGGATTTGATGTCCTGAGACTTTTATTAAAGTACAGAATCCCATAAATATATTATTAACTACAGTACTGTCTGGTTTCAAAATTGTGTCCTTGGCAGTCAAACACAGAATACTGGCAAGTTGTTTGTATTCTGGGGCCGTATTTATTCATTCTTCTTTTCCCCTTTCCTTTCCTTTTCTCTCTCTCTCTCTCTTTCCTTTTTTCTTTTAAACTTTGCTTTTCCGGAATTATGGTGGCAAGTATTTTTCCCTGTACACATTCCTGGTTAACAATTTTGTAATGGATGCTGGAAATCTAACATATTGAGCTGACTGAGATCCCTCCAGATTTGAAAGATGAATATTTCACAAGCACGCTATTGAGTAGTACATCAAAGCTGTCAGTCTAATGTGTACTTTATATAACAAATTACTGTGTAGGAGAGGAATCACCTAAAATTCGATATAGGACACTTGTACCAATAAGAGTTCTTGGTAACATAAGGTCCCTCCACTAAATTTTGGGTGATCTACCTGCTTTGCAATGTGGGTTTGTTATGGAGGAGCATTTCCTAGCCCTCCTGAAGGGCCTTTCAGGGGCTGTATAAGACAGGAGGAAGACAGGAAGATTAGTTGCTTGTGTTGCTATCTGCTACTGGGTACTGTGTCTGTCTCTGTGTGCGAAGCTATCTATTAATTTTTAGAAGTATAGCATGTAGGTCCTGTGTAGTCTGCTCTAAACATCCAGCTGGAGTTGGAGGAATATGTACATCAAATGGGGGCACCACAGAAAAATGCAGTCAGTCAAGGAGCATGCTACACAAAATTGGAAGGTTATTTTGAGAATATCTAGTCCAACCTCCTGCCCCATGTGGGTTCTGTAAGGCACGATGGAAGTACAGCATAACAAAATAGAGATTTCTCTTGAAAAGTTTCTGCTGATGTTTACCAGACATCCAATTGCTTCAGTTTTCACCCAGTAATTCTGATCCTCCTTTTCAAACCAACAGAAAATAGGTCTGTCTCATCTTCCCCTGGGCACCCTTCACATATTTGTAGAATATATAAAATCCTTTTTCATATATAAAGTTTTTTAAAAAGTAGCCTAACTTAATACTAATAAATTGCCCAGTAGTGCTAATGCTTTAGCAGGTTTTAACAGATAAAATCCCTGGAGTAGTCTTTGAGTTGAAGGCCCTGCTAAGTACCTGTGGTGAGCCACACGATCCAGAGCAATAATAATTGAGCTATGTTGTTTTATTCTGTGAGATCCATAAGCCTGCTTATGCTGCTATGCTTGAATGGAAATAAGCCAGATGAAATACAAATATTATAGTTTAGGTGGCTCGAGGATCATAGATATTGATTTCCTTGGGGCCATGGCTCTTTACATTAGTGAAGATCTTTGAGACGAAGAATCAATAGATGTTGTAAATGGTCATCATCGATTAACCAAGCACTTGTTATAGACTAGCGACCAAGGATGTGAGTTAAGATGTTGTCTTTTCAAAACTCACCTTGGTCATGAACTCACTAAAAGGCCTTGGGCAAAACCATTATTCCATCATGCTTGCTTCTACCCCTATCTGCAATACGATGAAGTAAACATTTTGCCTACATTAAAGGATTTTTGTAAGAATTGTCAGGGGCATATCTTTAAGGGCTGTTAATTTGAGACCTCCCAAAACTTTGAGTTGAGCATCCCTCCATCTCAGTATAGAAGCAGCTCAGAATCACAGTAGAAACTTCCCTCATCTCCCAGAATATACGCATTAGTTTGCTTAGATTTGGGGTTGGTAGGGTGACCTAAGCTCTTCTGCTATTAAGGGTGGGAAGTGAGGTAGCCTTCCATATAACTTGCACCACCTTACAGATATTGCATGGCTGTTCCTCCCAGACATCACACTGCTATGCCACTCCCCACAAAAATACACACACACACACACACAGAGAGAAAGAGATAGAGAGATAGAGATAGAGAGAGAGAAGGGAGCAACACCACCATCACTGGAAGATAGATGAATGAACAAAGATTTGGCTTTTCCAGGGCATAGATTATTTCCTAGACCAAGTCAAGGTGCCAGCCTTCATGTCTAGGCAGAGGCAAAGGCTCAAGGCACTGATATTCTCACTGATGTGTGAGCCCCTTCTTGTTCAAATTCTTAGTAGCCCTTACCTAATTTTGAGACATTGCACTGCAGCCCAGCTAGCCTACCACTCTTTCTGAGAGGACCAGGATCAGTTGGGTCAATAAACTGGAGCTTGCTTTTCCCAGGAGAGGGAAGGGGATGGTTGAGGAGGAAGGCAGGGCAGGAAAGGGCAGGGCAGCTAAGGAGGGATGGTGATAGCAATAGTCATGTGTGCATAGATGTATGTGGGATGGGATGACCACAGCAGGCGGGGGGGGGCTTCTCCCTGGGCTGGAGTGGACTGGAGGTTGTTCTGCTTCTAACTCCCTGGCACATAAGGTGACTGTCCCACTCTGCCTGATAGTAGTGCTACCCTGATGATAGCTACCTAGGAACTAAGGGATTCCTTTAAAATCTGCTTTCTGAACCAGGCAAAACTGTCTTAATCACATCTTTTCCACAGTAACATGCTTTCAGCTCTAATTACAGGCTATCTATAATGTCTGTTTTTGCCAAGATTACAAAACCTCCCACAGAATTGGTTTAAATGAGGCAAATGACCTGATGATGGAGTTTTGCCAGTTTAGCCAATCATGTGTGGCAGGGGAATTACAAGCTGGGACACTGCTGTGAAAGAAAGAATGTGAATATATGTGTGGGCATGGTTAAAGTACATGTGTTGGTGTGGATGTGCACATTTGTAATTGTTAAAAAAATAAGCTAGATGTGCTGACTGGATTCTTGAATGGAATGAGTTAGGGGAAAATGATATATCATATCTGTTTAACTGCCTAGGGACATGGAGATATAGATATTGATTAATTTGTATTCATCTGAAGCATTTTTGAAAAGTAAAGTGTTAAGTTAGTACAGAAATGTCCTCTGCATTCTTTGATAGCACATTCAGTCCAATTAGTTATTGTAATCATCAAAAGTGCATTTGGGTACTGCATTGATTCATGTTCCTTGAGGCAATTGATCTTCCAGAAATCACATCCAGCACTTAAGATATTTTTTTGACAGCAGATCATAACTGAAGTGCAGATCTGAGCAATTAAAGTGCTCTGTAAAATTAGTGGCACTTTTGCTAATGTGACAAAAAGTGCAGACAAGCACAGAATAGAGCCAAACCCTCGCAGTTTGCTCTGATCTTGAGCTACATACACCTTCTTCTTCATCTTGCCCAGCTCTCAACCTTTCCTTTTCCTGCCACAAGTACCTGGAGATCCACAGAACACAGGATGTTGACCCAAAAGCTATATCCACAAGGCAAAGACTTGGGGAAACAAGTTTTCTTGAGCTATGGAAGACATGAAAAGAAAAACTGGCCTTTGATACATATTGATTCTGACTGAAGAGAAAACTTCTTTACTTCCACCAGGCTGTTATACAGAAATCCTCTCTATTCTGTGTACATTGAAGGATGTCTGCATACATCCAAAGCAGTTAATGAGCTCCGTCAGCATCCTTGCTATTGTGCCTATTATACTTCGTTGTTCTTACATACAGTCAAGTCTCCTCCAATTTATGGCCACCTTATGAATGAGTAACCTTCAAAATGTCCTATCCTCAACAGCCCTGCTCAGTTCTTGTAAACTGCAGATTGTGGCTTCCTTTATGGATTCAATCCACCTCATACTTGGTTTTCCTCTTTTCCTACTGCTTTCAACTTTTCCTAGAATCCTTGTATCTTCCAATGAGTTTTACCTTCTCATGATTTGCTCAATGTATGGCAGCCTCAGTTTCATCAGTTTAGATCCAGAGAAAGTTAAGACATAAAGCACTGCACCCCAGGCACCTTGCCATTCTTAAACTGTTTTGTGCAATATTTCAACTGCTATCAGGTCTACTAGTCATTTAAGATGCCATAGCCAAATGAGCATTTAGGATCCTCCTTTTTTCACGATGACCCACGCCACCACAGTCTCATGTCAACATAACACAGAGAGAAAAAGCCAGAATCATTCTAATGCAAGTTACAGGATGATAATTTCTAATGGCTTTCACGGAGCATGATATGGGAGAATGCCTTGTATGGGAGATTGATTTTTTTTGGGGGGGGGGGAGAATAAGGAGAGATAGAAACCTAGTAATGAACAAAAGTTAGATCCTCCACAGCCCTCGTCAGCTCAGACATTGTTGATGTGAAAGATTTGCAAATGATCTGTAAACAAATGTAGCTGGACATATTTGCAGAACTCCATGGAACTGAAAATAAACTTGGGTTTTCTGTCACATGGCACTTAGTCTGGGTTTTCCATCATGAGGCACTTTGCAACTACATTCACTTGACCACCACCCCTGTTAACCTGCTAGGTCTTACAGCAGAAGGGGCAGAGCTGGGATTTGCATTCTTACCTCTGTCTAATATAATTATGTTTCTCCATTCTGACTTTCCAGGGTTTTCTGGGTAGAGAACTCACAGAGGTAATAATTCCCTTCTTCTCTAGGGGCATTCTGAGACTGTGCACCTTGCCTAAGACCACACAGACTGGCCCTTCTGAGATGCAGAATGGCGAACTGAACTCTTCTTTTCGGACGACCCACCGGCCCGCCCTGAATACTAGTGTGAGTTTTACTGGTCGCCTTTTGGGGTCAGATAGGAATTTTTGACCCACATCCTGATTGGCCTGGGAGGTGGAGATTTTTTTGCCTACCCCACACTGGTCAAAGTGGGTTGGCATATTTAGAGGTGGTCAGATTTGGTCACACAGGTGGGTAGTGCAGATAAAACAGGTTTCGGTGAGTTCCCCTCACAACCACAGCTAAGGTAGAGCTCATCTGATCTCCTAGTGCTGCAGATTGTGCGATTACAGTGCTCGGAGGAGAGGATCTGTTGAGGCCGCTCCTGGACCAACAGTCAACAAGAAGGAGGGGGCTTGAGGTCTGGGGGTGGTCAAATTGGGGCCAGCCAGGTTTTCGCTGTCTTCACAACTGCAAGAGCTTGGGGCTTGGGACTCACCCATAATTTGGTAGGGGTCCGTTAAGACCCCTCTGCAGAAACTGATTCCGCACTACAGAAGGTCCCCTCCTTTTTCCCATAAAGGATAAATCTGAATATTCAATAAACTGCGGCCCATGTTTATTCCATAACAGTTGTCTCGTGTCTTGTTCCAGGGTAAGGGGACAATGGGGAACTGAATTCTCAACCTCTATCCCCACAACCAGATACCCACCTCACTGATCTAGCTGTTCAGCTCTATCGGCTCACATCAAAAGTACAACACCAGAACAGGGCACATATATGATTGTGATGAGGTACAAGACCAGAATAAGTTGTGTCACTTGGGTGCTTTTCCAGTGTTCATGTCTCAGCTATCCTCAGTGAGAAAGAAGATCTTTCCCCTCTCACACAATACCAGAACCAGGGGACATCCACTCCAATTGAGTGTTGGGAGAGTGAGAACAGGCAAAAGAAAATATTTATTGACTCAGCATGTTGTTAGTCTGTGGAACTCCTTGCCACAGAATGTGGTGATGGCATCTGCCCTAGATGCCTTTAAAAGGGGACTGGACAGATTTCTGGAAGAAAAGTCCATCACAGGTTACAAGCCATGATGGGGATGTACAATCTTTAGGCTTAGAAGGAAGGTACTTCAAAATACCAGATGCAGGGGAAGGGTATCAGGAGACAGGGATCTTGTTGTCTCCTGTGCTCCCAGAGGCATCTAGTGAGGCCACTGTGAGATACAGGAAGCTGGACTAGATGGGCCCTTGGCCTGATCCAGCAGGGCTCTTCTTACATTCTTACGTTCTTATGAGATTGATTTGATTGATTGATTGACTGAATTTATACCCCGCCCATTTAGTCAACTGACTACTCTGGGCAGCTAACAACATATAAAATAAACAATTTAAAATTGCAGTGATTATGGATATACTTCTGCCTAGAAAATGTGAACTATTCAAATGAAGAACAGATTTACAGTATCTGTTTTTCTGGGTCCAAGTTGGTGTCATTCAAGTCATGCATTTTAGTGACAATAGATGGTATGAATTTGTAGGCCTCATTTGCCTACAGAGAGACCAACCTAATGTGGAGATGAGTGGTTCCTGTGTAACTTGAGGGGTGACTATTCCTCACTGTTGGTGTGGGAAGTACTATCAGAGCAACAGAATTTGGGCAATACAGAATATTAATATATGGGAAGGGGAGAAAGACATGAAGGACATTTGTTGCAGTTACATTTTGGCTGTCCCTTTACACTGCTCACTCATTCATTCTCTGACATCAAAATGATTGGTTTTATGTGTGCAAAGCACACACTCTCACTCTTTCCTTCACAGTTAATCCATGTATGTTTCAAATGCACAACCTGAGACCCCATATATATCTTTATGAAATGTACATACTGGGGGTGGCATGCAGTAATCAGCGGATGGTCTGCTATCACATTCTATTTGAATGTGGAAACATGGCAGCACAGTTCATTTTTTTCTGTTTTGTTCCTCCTCTACTGCCTTGAAGGAACGGCAGCTAAGTGGGCTGTTCTAAGTTCTGCTGTTGTTTGGGTGAGCTCAGAATTTGTTCTCCAACTACGTCTGCATCTTTCTGCAGGTGTATCTCAGATAGCATGGTATATGAAATACATACACGTTCACACATGGCCATTCATTTAATTGTGACAAAGCAGTCTGCAAAATGTAACGTCCCCACAACCACAACAAACAATAGCAACAGAAAAGGCTTATAATGAACAGTAGAGGCTTATAATGAACTGCTGGATGGATAACTTAGTGTCTGGCTGTGGAGCCAGGGATTGGGAGTGCAATTCCTCATTGTGCCTCCTCGACATGGCCTGGATTAGATGATCCATAGAGTCCCTTCCAGCTTTGTAGTTCTAAAACAATGATGGTGATAATGAGTAGCTGTACCATTCAGCTTCATAAAGGAATTTAAAACACAGAGAGATGCAAATACATTTTGATGTGGGCATCAGATTCACCACTGTGAGAAGGATGTTCCTCTCTTTTGTTGTTACCTGTAGATTGTGGGTAGTTGGAGAGGAGCCTGTAGATCTTAAAGCATGGACAGGTTGTTACAGAATACGCTCCTCATGTTCTGTTTGCTGGGGTAAGGGGTCTAACATATCTTATCCCTTTTTTGCTGGTACAAATTTATTATGGGATTCCACCCTAAACTACATGCAGATGTCAAATGCACGTAGCCCAACAGAGTGTATTTACTAGTGACAAATTTTATTTATTTTTTTGTTTATCTGTGGCTTAAGCCCAGCTGTGTAAATTACTCGTTGGAAGAGTGATGACATCAGTGGCAGGGGGCAACTATTAGTAATCAAAGACTTCCTTCTTCCATCCTGCAGCTCCTACAGATCCCACATAATGAAAGACATTACATGGGAGTCAGAAGACCCACACTATGGAAGGAGTAAGTTTTTAACTATCAAAAACTGCCCCCTGATGGTGGTGTCAGAACCTTTCCACATGTGTGTGTTGTGCAGGACGAATACAGCCTGTGTGCTAAAATATTAGTGCCCCACTGACTGATTGAGATAAAGCATTAGATTTGAAACCAGTAATTGTCATGGTTCATTGTCATTTTGATCTCACTGCTGGTATGTTCCGAGAAAATCATGTTGCTGTTCCTCATCAGATACAAAACTCTCTTTCTTCCTCCACAGTGGTAGCCATCTCATCCCTCACCCTTCCATTTTCTTTTAGCCAATAAAAGTGAAATGTCAACATGGAAGGAAAATAAGAACAACAATAAAAAATAGTTAATAAAGGTCAGGTTAGTTTATTCAGAGGCATCTTTTAGAATTTCCCACAAAAGCTAACATCTCACAATCTCTATTTTGTGAAAGTGGTAAGAAAGCTCTTATACCATATTGATGTTCAAAAATGCACTTTCTCTCTCAGTTGGATAAAATCATAACGCCCACTTGAAGTGCAGTCACTAAGGTAACCACCATGTTGGTGGCTGTTACTAAACACAGCAGAAGAGTTTACAGAAGATATAAGTCATCTATATATCTACTATTGTTCTATATCTTTTTCATCTTTAAATGCATCACGGACATGGAACCAATATACTGTACCTTTCTTTGTAATATATAAACATTTCACATGCAGTCTCAAGCATCTGAGTAGACATTTCTTGTGTTTCTTAATGGAACTCATATAGTTCAAAATGACAACATAATGGCATAGCCAGGTAGTCCTTCCTCTTTTTCAGAGACTCCTCACACATGGAGAAAGAAACTTTGAAGAAGAGGATCTTCTTATATATAAGGATCTCCATATATATATGGAGATTGATGACTTAATAGAAAAACTTTCATATTATATTATATTATATTATATTATATTATATTATATTATATTATATTATATTATATTATATTATATTATATTATATTATATTATATTTTATTTTATTTTATTTTATTTCATTTTATTTTATTTTATTTTATTTTATTTTATTATTTATTATATATAATATAATAAAGCCAGTTAGGTTTAGGGTCTAAAATTGCCCATTTTAGACCCTAAGCATTCCCAAAATGTCTGGTACAAGAAAGATAACTCAATAGGATACACTGTTAATGATGAGCCTGGCAACACCAAATTTAATTAGATCTTTGTGCAACATGTGTGCACAAATGTATACATATATTCATACCCCCACACATGTATCTGTTATAGTTGGATATGCCTATACAGTCGTGCCCCACTTAACGATTACCCCGTGTAACGACGAATCGCAAAATGATGTTTTAAATGGTTTTTTTTCACTTTGCGAAGATCAGTTCCCTGCTTCAGGAACCGATTCTTCACATTACGATGATCAAAACAACTGATCATTGGGTTTTCAAAATGGCCACAAGGTGCTCAAAATGGCTGCCCACTGTGTTTTTGGACAGATTCCTCGCTCCACAGGCATTAAAAATGGCCACCCCATGGAGGATCTTCGCTGGACGGTGAGGCCACAGCGGTGGGAATTTGCTCTATCAAACATCCTTGCCTCTCTGCTGCTGGGGGAACTGGTAAGCAAATTCAGGAAGCATGAAGCCTTGAGGTGTCAGCCAAGAGCCTTAAGCCTCCCCACCTGCATTTTGCCACCAGAAGTGCCATAAAACACAGCCAATGAGCCAAATGCAGTCCAACCAGTATGAAACAGCCAAGCCAAAGTAACAGAACAAAGGTAAAGCCAGTTATAAGAATTAAGAGCCAACCAGACAGATCCAACTCAATCAGCCTGATTGAATTTAATTAAAGCCCATTTTGAGTCAGAAGAGCGCCCAATCCCATGGTATGAGGTAGGTTTTTTTTAGACAACTTAAACCTCCCCAAAAGTCTACTCAATCCCCCCCCCCAAACAAGGCAATTGGATTAATTCAGGATGACACTGTAACAAAAGTGACAAAGTGGTTTGCCACTGAAAAGTACTCTGGGCCCCAGTGAGAAGACTCAAAAAGAATAAGTGTCCTTGGGATTCTTCATGCTTCTTGATTATTCTGTGGGAGGTAAAAGACATGCAGTAGAATATACTTTGAGATGAGGTTTTTGCCATTTCATTCCCCTGCTTTGTTTACTGAACTTTATGTGGGCGTCATGAGAGATGCCAATTTTGTAACAGTGTTAAGTTCTATGGGGCTATTTGTTTATTCAGATATCTTTTGATGAACCTTGCAGATGCAATTTCACAAAATGAGTCATATAACAGACAGCAGGAGCATTTAAAACAACAACAAAATGCTACAGTTTCCTGCACCAAGTATCCGGCAACAGCATCAAAATACAGAAGTTGCTTGCAGAAATTGCAAAGTTCAAGTGTCTTTCTGAATTCTGAGATTGCTTTTTTTGGATTGGGTCTTCAACTTCAAGACCCATGTGGCATGAAGGTGCAACATGGTCCTCTCAATGCTGGGAATAGCTGTATTTAATGAATTTGGACACAATACCTGTATGATAATTTTCTTTTGATTCATTTTCAAGAAGAGATTTTCAAAATCTACAACCTTTTTCATGGCTAGGATGGAAAGGAATTTAGGTTTCCTTAAAAACACAGAGAGAGAGAGAGAGAGAGAGAGAGAGAGAGATGTTGTCTGTGCCTAATTTCAAATACTTTCTTGATGCTAAGGAATCAATAAGTGTAAGTGACTGAATAATATTATCTTTATAACTAGACACCCAGCAAACTTTCATATTTGGAATGCCATGCTACCTCATACATAAACTTCTAATTTGATCCATTAGACACAAATCATGTGAAAACAGGCTCCTGCATTTTTTTATGCTAGTGATACTGAACAACAAAACTTATCTAAAAAACAACAAAAATGCAACTAAACATAAATACATGAAGTATATAAGCCATTTGATCTAAGAAATATGAGACCCTTCCCAGACACCTAAGACTAGAACTACAAAGCTTCATAGCCCAATTATTTAAAACTGTTTTCCACCTACACTCTTAGGAGCATTACATTATTATTATTATGTTATAGTTTAATACTATGGTCTCCTGATAGTTAAAGACTAATTCAGCTGATTCTGGGTATGCCAGCATTTCATGGAACAACTGTATCAAGAGAATTTAGCTATATCTACCTGCACTCGAGAATAAATAAAATGAGATTGCACCATTAAGTATCTCTTTAAAAAGAGATCTAGTCTGAGGTCAATACCAACAGCCAATTTTCCTTCATTAAGAGCCATTTAGACTGCAGTCCTATATGCATTTATTTGGGAGTAAGTCCTCTTTAGTGCAAGACAACTTACTACTTAGAAGATGTGTCTAAGATTGCACTCTTGCTATATCTTTAGGGCTTTGATCTTTATTTTTAGAATTTACAAAGTTCACAGTGTCAATGAACCACATTTTCTTTTGGGGAATATTGCCAAGGATTCTACTCAAGATGTGAAAAGACATGCTATAAAATGGACATGTTAGTGATAGCAGAGTGATGGATGTGAGGTTTTTCCTTTCAGATATAAAGACTGGTGAAGATTGCCAAAATCTTTATGTGTTTGATTGATATGGTAGTTTGGACTGTCATAATCAATACAATTTACACACTGAATCTCTCCTGTTTGTAAATGTCTTTGTGCATTGTAAAAGAGAACCCTTCTTCTCCATAATCAGTTTTGCCACATTTTTTTTACTCAAATATGAGTAGGATGGACCGGTTATCCACTTTGAATAAAGCAACCTGATTTGGAGAAATTTGCATATATCCTCAGCTCAGATGATGCTGATCTTTAGTGACAGAAGCCCTAAGGAGGGGTGGATTTTTGTTTTGTTTTGTTTGGTAACTTTGGAGCATGCTTTTAAGCTCTATTGAATGCTTTTCAAAAGAACTTCCTCCCAGTTCTCTGAATAAGGAACATGATAACAACTGATGACATCACAGGTTTGATGTGGTGCATCTGCGCAAACAGGATTTCAGCCATTAAGGTTCAACTAAGTGATTTGTGAAGTAGTACTTCTTTTTGTCTGCTCTGAGTCTCTCACATTTCCACTTGAGTGGATGATCTTGAGTTGTACTACTATGAGAAAAGAAGAGAATTTTTTGTCAGAACTCGGACAGCTACCTTACAAGTCCTGATTTTTTTTTATATATACCTCTGTTCTTGTCCCCGCATGGTACTCATATTTTCCCCATTAAATTAAACAATCTTAAGCATATTTCCTTTCTTGCAGGGGAGTTACTCCATAACTCTTGATCATCTTTTTGCACTTTTATTTTTTTGCACATTTCCTGGCTCTGTTCTGATAAGCTATTTTTCTGAAATTTTGCAAGAAGCAGGGCTGAAGGTGCTTCTATGCTCCGTATTACATGTCTGAGCAAAACTAGAGGAGAGTGGGGCATCCTTTAAAAGGTTAAGTACAACATTTTCTCAACTGCTTCATAATCAGTGGTGGGAGGGGAGCTCTTCCATTGCTTGACCTCAGTTCCACCCTGGGTGCCACTTTTAGAACCCACCCATTTTCAGTTATGTGTATTGGCAAGTTCGAACTTAGATCAATGAACACACATTATTTTTACCTAATAGAGGAAGTTGTCCTGAAGAATGGACCCAGTATTCTTCTTACTGTTCTAGGTCACAATCTTGCTTTTGTCGATCCTTCCTCATTTATTGCATTTGTTTATATGGATAGTATTGCATACTGATCTACCTACACCTGTAACTGTATCTATATTTTCACCTATATATCCATAAACTTTACTTCACTGCTTCTGAACTGATGGCAACTGCCTCCATTGATTTTGTAACGGGCTTTATGCAAACTGAAACAAATGGAGTAGTTAATTGGAAGCACAGTTGTTCTTTCAGTGCAGTGTGGGTCTTTCAAGAGCGTTCAGTCACAAAATCGCTGTAAATCCAAATGATGTCTGAGGGAAGAAAAGAGGAGAGGAAACACAGCAAACATTATCTAGCTTAATGGGAGCCATTTCTGTTCATTAAGAAACACTCTGATACGTTGGTCCGCAATTGAAATGTAAGACCTGACAGTATGGTCAAAACAAAACATAGCAGCCCAGCGCAACAACACCCTGTTAACACCTCACCACTTATTTTCTGAACTTTAATAGACCATTTGAAGAAAAGAAAAGCCTGTTGTGATAACAACATGATAAAAGCCTGTAACTGACAGAAATGCATATGGTTCAGATAGCTAAAATGACTTTCAATTGATGGAGACCTGAGGAGAAGGTAGGAAAGTTATAGTCAACTCCAGCAAAGGTCACCAACTTGTTTATTTAATTTTTTTACAGATAGCAAAGAGACAAGACAGTCTGGATGCAAATTAGAGATGATTTAACTTTTGAAAGCAGGCAGACAAAAAGGAATTGCAATATTTCAAAAATTGTTTCGCAAGGTGTCCAATTATTCTAAATTGTGCATGATATATTGTGGAAAATTGATATTATTTAAAAGCTTTCTATGGTAGTATTAGGCTGTCAGCACAAGGTTATTTTATGTCCACATAGTCAATGGACTTTATTAATATTTTCAGGAGCAGATACCTACCAAGCAAGCTGTCTGCAAATGAATTTGGATAGATTTAATGCAACAGAGGCAACCAGTCACCTGGAAAATAGCGTGAGCAAACAATAGGCTTGAAATAGTCTCATCTCTGAGATTTACTAGAATTAATAAAAGGGTAGAGACTGAAACAGTTAATGCAAAATTTAAAAAGAGAAAAAGAATTCTCTTAGAAGGGGAAATGGCTACAAACACTATCTGAAATTTTCATTAAAACTTGTGAGAGTGAAGGATATTTTGTGTCGATAGATATTGTAGAAAACATAATGTAATATTGTTGGATCTGCCTATCACCTTCACAAAGCACCGAGGGAACATCCCTCCTCTTTTCATATTAAAAATGCATTAAACATACTTGTCTCAAGTAGTATTTTTAGTACTTCTTGTGGTTGTTTCCCCTTGCAGGCACGAACCTTAACCTGAAAAAGTCTGGGTGACTTTCTACCCTGAGAAGTTTAGCTGATGTTACTGCAGATATGGTAGATGTTTAAATGAGTCTCCATTCATGGGTGGGAGACTAGCAACCTACAGGCTGAATATGGCTACCTACCATTAGCATTCCCTCTGGCTTCTGGCCTTTTCTCCCAACCCTGCCCACTCTCTGATATCCAAGTTACATGTTTTCAGTATCTGGATTTCATGTTATGCTTATGGAGCATAGAAGCAGTGCAGAGGACTAAAAGCTCCTGGTAGGGTGTGGTAGCAGCATCTCTCTTTGCTGCTCATTCGCTACTTGCTTTTATCTAATTCCTTTTTTATATAGTGTCTATAGTGCAACAGTTTTATTTAAATCCTTTCCACATAGTTTTATATCATTTTTATATAGAGTCTTTTAGCCAGGCTTATTTTTTTTTATATTTACATCTCCAGCTGGGTTTTTTGAGTCCATGGGTTCTGAATTTATTACCTGGGAGTTGCTGTAAGAATTCTGAAGACTCCAGCCTTTTAATCAAGAAATATTTTTACTAACCCAATAAGGGAAAGAAACAACAGCTGAATAGTTTACCCCTGGATTGAACTCCCAGCTTGAACAGAAAAGTTTCTAAAACATAGCAAAGGGGAGTTCAGCAACAGCTGGGAGACAAATATGTCGATCTGCAAGAAGACAATAGGAACAAGAGAAGGGCCTCCCAAGAAGACCTCAAGGCCAAGGAGCTGCTGCAAGATATCAAGAAATACCAAGATCTGCCTTGCACTCTCCATGCTTAATTACTGAGAAGAAAAAGGGAAAGACAACAATATTAGCATAGAGCCCTATGAGAACAGCATTCTTGGATGGAGAGCTGGTAAATGGGAGGTAGACGGGGGAAATTCTGTGCTGGTAAGAGAATGGTTTTAGCTAGAAAGGGTTATAAATTCCTTGGTCTTTCACGCCAACTTGTGAGTTCCCCTTTAAGATGGTGGGGAATACAAACAAAATGGTGAGGAATACAATACAAACAAAAATAATTAAATTCTTCCCCTGATGGTAAGAATGAAGTGGGATAGGAAAACAGGGAGTTACATCCTATTATTTCCTACCTTGATTGGTCTTTAGACCTTAAAGAAAAGCTAAACTGTTACAAAGAAGAGTTTGACTCTATTCATCTAGCTACTGAACTGTCTCATGCCAAAAATCTGACATCTGGTCTCATGTTAATGGACATCTGGTCCCATGTTAAGACTAATCTTAAGAGGAGTTGGAGAAGCAACCATCAGCACTGACACCAGTCAGAGGGAATATAACTAAAGAAGAATCTCCAGTTCAAACTTCTAACACCAGGTGGAGATTATTTAGTATTTAGAAGAATAAGGCTTGTAGAAATGGATAATCTGATGGCGCCTGGAATCATTTCAACAATGGAGCAACTTATTTTACCTTGATACCCAGATTAATTTTGATGTGATTGGAAAGATTGTCTGGTTCACACTGACCTTGGCTCTTTTTCAAGGATAAATGCCAGCAGTGATGAACGAAGGCTTCTCCTCCTAGAGACTATAATAAGCTATGGGGCTATTAGGGAGTTGTTCAGATGTCAGACTTTCTGACCTGGTACACTAGTTATGCTATTTTCAGTCTATATTGCACAAACCCAACAGGATTCTGGCTGTTGTATAACAAAATTGCCCATTGCAGAGATATACGCTGTGTGGTGAAACGTAAGCTGGCTGGTCTCACATTTTCTTGATGTGAGCAATATTTGTAAAAGTTACTTTGAAAGACTTCAATGACCAAAATCCCCCAGCCAGCACAGCCAGTCACCATAGAAGACAGTCCAACAAGCAACTTTTCCAAAGTCTGGATATGGGCCCTTATTTATCCATATAAAAGGATGTCAAAGTAGTTTGAAATTACATTGTTACCTATCAAAGAACATTGTAATTTCCCATTGGTATGCAAACATCACTATTGGAAAATATATGAGAATTCTGTGCAGGTCTCTGTGTATGCTTATGATATATTGTCCCCTAAAAATCATTGGACATAATATTATGTCTTTCAGATCAGAGTATTTATGCACCTGGGACCAGAGGAAACATTACATTTCACAAATGGTGAGTGAAAAGAGAAGATTAATGTGTTCTAAGATTTTGTTTATGTTAAACTTACTCCAGCTGGAGAAATGTATTGGTTCAAGTATACATCAATGACAGCATTTAAATCATGGCAAATTATTTATGTTTGGGAGTAGATATTTTCCTCTGTGTCTATAACTGAAGAATAATCTAGTTAAGGAAGCAAGAATGCTTTTCTGCTGACTGAGTCATGTTGAAGGTGTTTTGCTTCCAAGATATAAAGCCAAGAGGAGGTGCCCAGCATGGCAGGAGAGTCACTGACAGTTCATTAGCTGAAGATGTGAGTATTATTAAAACAATCTAAATCTTCTTGTAGAAGAACATACTGTATAAAGAATGATTACAGATATCTGCTAAGAAGGAAGAGAATCCGAAACAAAATGAAGGTAAATTGTAAAATAATTAAACATTGGAATGTATAAATTTTGTAAAAAGGCAATTCTTCCCATTCCCCAAGCATACAGATATCAGAGCTTTATATCATAATTATTTTGAGCAAATTTCCCTTTGTCTCAACTTTGAACTAGAATTCTATCTTTTAAAAAGGTAGAAGCCTAGGTTGAAAGTTCACCCAATATGAATTCTGAGCATAGAAACACCATTGTGCTCCCAATGACACCATCAGGAGGATGGTAGAGTCTGAACATTAATGCCCACCCTCCTTATCAAGCATTGAATCTTGGCCTGTCCCTCTTTCTTTTGTTCAAACTGTTCTGAGAGTAAAAACCAAGTCACAGCAGTAGCAGTGAAGCACTAAAGCATCTCAGAAGGCTTCGTTGCAGGCATCTCTGCTATCTTCCTAGGCATTTATGTTAGCCTCTCATGTCTTCTTGCACCAGAACCTTGTGAAATATTGTTCCTTCAAACTACTGAGTGTGTCTTCTAGAGGGATACCTCCAGTGATACCTTGCTGTTGCTGGAGTCCTGTTGCTCCTCCTGTTTCTTTGCTATGACCAACGAATAAGCTGGGGAAAGGAAAGAAAGCAAGGAAAAAATGTGTAGCAAAGGAAGGATGATCAGAAACAATGGGAAGATAAAATTACAGTACAAGACAGGCATGAACTGATTCTGATTTTTTGTCATGCCTCACCTTGCTGAGTCAGCTTCAGAAGAGGAGAAAGACATTATGCAGCTGGAGAATGCTAGTGTGAAAGGGAAATTAAGTGTTCCAACACTGTCATGAGTTCAACTGAAGAAGATCTGGAATCTGAGGGGTTAATTACAGCTGAGGAAAATGCTGGGCAATCAGAATCGCAGACAGCTGAATCACCACCAGATTCTTGTCCCCCAGTAGCCAGAGTGAGGGATAAGCTTTGGCAATGACTCATGACACTAAGGTCAGAGGCTCGTATGAATGCTTTCCAATAGGAACATCAGGTTGACCAGCCCTGAGTTTTAGCAGGATGAAGTGTTTAGATGACTGCTGCTGCTATAAAATCTGCACCCAGAGGCTTGGAAGTTTGTGGAAGCAACAAGTCAACACTCTGGCTCGCATCCACGCCCCTGATTATCTTGGACCTTGTTCTCTGGACCCTTGGCTTTGGACTCTGACCTCTGACTACGGTTTGTGTTTTGGCTTTGGCATTTTGGTATCTGATTTGCATCTTCTGGACTTCCGATATTGGACTGGCTTATTGGACTTTTGCCTGTTGAACCCCCCTGGGAACGAGACAAACAGGCAGTTTTGTTCTGGGACCAACACAAGCAACAGGGGAAATGTTAGAAAATAAAGAGGGTACAGGTAAATTCAGTGCTCCTGCAGCAGATCCTGCTATGCTGTACTGCCTGTCCAGATGCCTGGAATCTTTGGTGAAAGGGCTGCCACCAGTCTTGCATTTGTCTGCTCCCTGCTGTGAAGATAACACATCTATTTGGATTAAATTAATGGTTAACCCCACGTTCAGTACAAAACTCTTGCTTGTGAATACGAACCAGCCTAAGATGACGCCTGCCACTTGCTGCCAGACAGATCACATGTTCAAGTAATGTAAGGTTAAACTTCTCAAATGAAATCATTAATATTAAGATTAATTAAGACCAAGCAGATTTTTTACACTATGGACTAGCAATATGTTCAGAGTCAAGTTCACCAATTCAGCTTTCTTCATATTTCGAATCTTTCAGATACAGTGGTGCCTCGCATTACGACGTTAATTTGTTCCAGCGAAATCGCTGTAGAACGAAAATGTCGTAATGTAAAATTAAAAAGCCCATAGAAAAACATTAAAACCCAATTAATGTGTTCCTATGGGCTTGAAACTCACCGTCCAGTGAAGATCCTCCATAGGGCGGCCTTTTTCGCTGCCTGTACAGCGAGGAAGCCGTCCCAGAAAAGAGCGAGGAGCCATTTTTTTAACCCAGTGGCCATTTTGAAACCACCGATCAGCTGGCCAAAAATCGTTGTTTTGTGAGAATCGGTTCCCGAAGCAGTGGTGCCTCGTCTTGTGAGGCACCACTGTATTGTGTTCCACCCATTTGTGGTGTGAATGAGAAGAAAGTCTCAAAAACATATAGAAGATCATTTTTCAAAAATAAGTTTCAAGTTAAAACTCCTCTTCAGGAGTGACTCTGGTCCAAATCCCCCTCCCATCCATATAATCTTGGGGCAAAACCTTGGGGATGATGTGGAAGATAGAATATTTTGATTTTAATTTTGGACATAAATTACTGGTGAAATTGGAAGGGTGGCATTTTCAGCTATTTTTTTGTAAATTAACATTTTATTAGTTTTTCAATATATCTACATTCACTTCGTGCTTGTTAAACATCGTGTTACATGGGTTGCTTTTAATTATTTGTTTTTGCTTCTTAGTGTCTCCTTAGTTGTCTCTTCAAAATCTATACATTTTTAGGCATTGAACCAATCATATATGTAGCTTAGTGTACGCTATTGGCTACTATCATAATATTGATTTCCTAATATACAATATTCTCAAAATCCTCTAGTAAAATACCTAATAAAAGCAATTCTAGTTTCAAATCTATATAATTTTGAGGCAATTTAACCATCTTTGTATTTTATGCCAATAATAACTAGATTCCTAACACATAGTAGGTAAAGGTTTCCCTTGACAATTTGTCCAGTTGTGTCCAACTCTAGGGCACAGTGCTCATCCCCGTTTCCAAGCTGTAGAGCCAACATTTGTCCAAAGACAATCTTCCGTGGTCACATGGTCACGTGTCCAGCATGACTAGACATGGAATATTGCTACCTTCTCACCGAGGTGGTACCTATTTATCTACTTCCATTTGCATGCTTTCGAACTGCTAGGTTGGCAGGAGCTGGGACAAGCGACTGGAGCTCACTCCGTCACACGAATTTGATCTTACAACTGCAAGTTTTCTGACCTTGCAGCACAGAGGCTTCTGCAGTTTAATGTACCTTGTAGTAAATGTTATCTAAACCATTTTATATAGATTTTCTTTATATAACTGTTTAGCCATTCTTTTTATATCTGTTTAGCTATTACAACATAGTAAATGTTATCTAAAGCATTTTATATAGATTTTCTTTATATAACTGTTTAGCCATTTCTACCTCCACATTTTCTGTCATGTCTATATTATATCTAATATATGTTAATTAAGTACTATTTGTTTTACCTTACCTTAAGAACCACCATGTTATGCCTTTACCCTGCTTAGTGATCCCTTATTTCAATTTAATTCCCTTTTCTAATATATATGTCCCTTTACAGTTCCAGAAGTTAGGTGTATACATGTTTTCAACATTGAGGACCACCTTAATATTTTTTTTCCTTTATATATCTCGAAGTAACTCACTTTCTTGTTTGTCTTTTCCCAATTCTTATTCCTATCTCTCTAAAAATTCTGCTGCTCCTTGTATCGTCTGAGATCATTTTATGCACTTGATCTATCTCCAATAGATCTTCCAGGGCATTTTTAATTAAATCTGCTGAACTCTCCTGGTCTCCAGGGTTAGAATCAGATCTCCTAAAATTTCTCCTCTGATTTTCTCCAGCTCCTCCTTTGGTTGGCATGCATCATCCACCACCCTCACATTTCCTTATTCATTATTCCCTGTCTACTGTTGAATATAGTCCTTCCTTAACTTTTTATTGAATAATTTCACCTGTTCGTTGTGGGATTTCTAAAATTGCTTGAAGGGTAGATTTGGTTTCATCGCCAAATTTTCCTTGTTGTGGCATTATGTCCCAAGATGTCAAATACTTGTATTTCAAGTGAAAGATGTCCAGTTGCTTAAAGTTATGTGTCCAGTACCATCAATAATTGCTTCAATAAGTCCATTTTATAGATTGATCATCTTTAGGGTTAAATTTTAATCCAGTCTCAGATGTAAAGTGACAGTTGAGTTTACTCGGAGTTTCATGGCCTGATGTCTTTTGTAATCCAGCCCGGAAGTGGTCCATTCCAGTACAGTAGGGCTTCAACTTACAAACATCCCTACTTATGACCATTTCAAGTTACAACCAGCTCCGGCCACAAAATTTTGCTTCTACTTGCAACCGGAGCTTCCACTTACAAACAGAAAAAGGCAGGGGAAAAAGGTGGGAAATTCAAATTTCTAACTGTAGGCGCCGACGAGGCTGCTTCTTTGTAGCTCTTTCACCCCAGCAGTTAGAGAGTCTGCATCGTCAAATTATAGGCTTAAGGGACGCAGCTGGGCAATCCGCCAAAGGTGGATATATGCGGAATGGACCACTGATGACACCTGGGTCTCCATGGTCAGCACCGGATCTAGATGTACACCCAAACTGTGAACCTCACTCTTAGTCATAAAAGTCACCCTCCCAAAAGAGAGGGATTTTCCCAGACCACTGATGTGTGCGACACACACCCTCAGGACCTCTGTCTTGCCTGGATTCAGCCTCAATCCATTCACCTGCATCCATTGATGAACAGCCCCCAGGCAACGCTCAAGGGATGAGACAGCATCCACTGTTGTTGAAAAAAGGAGATGTAGAGCTGAATATCGTCAGTGTACTGATGATACAAAGCCCCAAATCCCCTGATGATCCCTTCCAGAGGCCTCATATAGATGTCAAATAGCATTGGAGAGATAATTGAGCCCTGCGGAACCCCACAATTGAGGCTCCATGGGGCTGAGAAACTCTCTCCAATCTGCACTGTCTGGGGATGGTCTTCCAAGAAGGAACAGAGCCAGGCAAGAGCCAGGCTACCAATTCCCAACTCAGAGAGTCTCCCCAGGAGAATACCATGGTTTACAGTATCAAAGGCAGCTGAGATATGAAGGAGGGCCAGCAGAGACCTTTTGTCCCTGTCGGCCTCCCTCAGGAGGTCATGAAACAGGGTGACCAATGCTGTTTCTGTGCCGTGGCACAGCTTGAAGCCTGACTGGAATGGATCCAGGGCATTGGTTTCATCCAGAGGAGCCTGCAGCTGATTGGCCACCAACCTTTCAACTACCTTGCTGAGGCAAGAAACATTGGTGATGGGCCTATAATTACCAGTATCGTCTGCCACCAAGCTCGGTTTCTTCCTAATGGGCCTAATGAGTGTCTCCTGGGGAGACCCATTAATTATTGTGGTAGCCCATTCAGATGTTATAGGCCTGGCTGCTTTTATTAGCCAGGCCGGGCAAAGGTCAAGGGAGGAGGTGGTGGCACAACAGTGGTCAAGCACTCTGTCCACCATGTCTGACGTCACAGGCTGAAAGTGGTTAAGTCTCATTGGGCAAGATGGAGTGATGGACGTCTCTGCTTGATCCACTGTTTTCAAATAGGGGGTAAGATGGCCTCCACCTTTGATTTAAAAAAGATGATGTGAATGATTCCATTTGCTATCTTTTTAAATATTGTTCATTTTTAATGATTTGTAAGCTACCTTGAGTCCCACGGCTGTAAGAATTGTGACTTAGAAATGCAATACATAAATAAATAAAATAAACAGGAAGAGTAGTGGCAGAAACCTGTCTTTTAAATCCTTGCTTAACTTTACAAGGCAATTGAGTCCCCCTCCCATCCTGCTTTGTGTTTTGTTTCCTTGTTTGCTTGCATTTTAAATGTTACATCGTGAACATCGTGCATTTGATTCTCAAATATGTGTCTAGACCTGCCTAGGCTGTGGACAACCTGGGCTGCCTGCCCACTGGTTTAGTCTAAAATTGCAAATGGGTGGCATTTAACAACTATCCATTGTTTCTTTTTAAAAAGGAAACAATGGTTATGTTTGTGTTCAGGTTTAGATACATATATTTTTTTTCCTTAGAAAGCAACAAGAATTTGTGATTTGGGAAGAGCTGCATTGTTTGTTTTTATGACACACACATAAACGTTATGGTAATGTAAGATTTTTAAATTGCCAAACAATATTGAAAAAGTATCTATCCATCATAATTTGGTTACACCTGAAAGCCCATTTATGCTAATCAACTTGGAATCATTCTCTTTGGGAGCCTGTCATGAGTTCATGAACAGTCAGCTGATGCACTATGGTTTGACTGTGTAGTGATAGCACAAAACATACAGAGATTGAAAATTATTTCAAAATTACATGTAAATGGGATTTAAATAGGAAATAATATATGCTATGATTGGTGCTCTGAATTCTGAACACTTTAGAATCACTTAGATGAATATTCTGTACTCATTTCCCTTGTTCTTTCCTCGTTTTTTTCCCCTCTTGTAGCTTCGTTATGGGATAGGCTAGCAATGCAAAGCACACTATGAGCCAGAAAATTATATTTGGCATGTTTTCTCTGACTTGCTGTTTCACTAACAGGACTACGTCAAAAACAATGAGTATCAAAATGAATTTAAAAGTAAGGCTAAATCATTTGCAAAAGCATTTCCAGGCAAACATTTGAGGATCAGATGTACTTGCACAGTGTTTGCCACAGTATTTATCAGACAAACTGACTTGCTTTGACCATTGTTGGATTCATAGGTTTTTCAACAAGACCTTTAATGTTTATTGGTGTTACTTTTACCGATCACATATCAACAAACCTTTATGTCTCCAGGGGATTAAAAAAGAATTAAATCTTGAGGGGAAATTTAAGCTGCCAGTTTAAGAAGACTAAGTTCTGGGGTGCACAAATACAAGCCAATGTGTTAACAGACACATGAAGTTCCAGATTAAATATCCCTATTGCATGTAAACCATACCTGTATGAAGGCTTTGGAGCAGCCTTTCTAAATCTGTTGCCCTCCATCTTCCCTAGCAGCAAGATTCTAGCATGAGAGCAGGCATAGGATAATTCCTCAGATGATGGATCACAACTCCCATCAGCCCCAGCTAGCATGGTGAGGAATGCCAGGAGCTATAGTTTAATGGCACCTGGTGAGCCACATTTTGCACCAAAATATTCTCATGAGAAAAGGTGTCAGGACATGGCCTAATAGGTATGAAATCAAATTACCCACAATTTGAACACATGTTCTATAGGCTGTAAACTGAAAAACCTCATAGGGCCAACATTCTATTTACATAGAGCATGATCAGGTCATCAGCATCTTTTTCCCTGAGATATCATGCTAAAGGCCAATACCTTGGCCTTGGTAGTGTAGCCAAAACTCTCCTTATGACTAGGATCAGTCTGAGGTAGCCATCTCGAGGTTCACCTAGCCTTCTATTTTTCCAAGTTCATATAGTCTTACTCCAATTTAATAGTTTATCCAATTAACACGTTACCTAATTTGTGCAACTTTCTCCTACTAATTAAAGAAAATTTGTACATGCTTTCCCAGTTATGTATATAACTATGCATATATTTTGTCTCAGTGAAACAGCGGCCCATGATGGGGGCCACTATTTCAGTCAAAACACTGTAGTCAAGACACTGCTGACAACCTGAGTTCAATCCTGACAGGTCTAGATAGCAGGCTCAAGACTGACTCAGCCTTCCATCCTTCTGAGGTTGGTAAATTGAGTACCCAGCTTTCTGGGAGAGGGGTGGCAATGTGTAGCCTGCATAATTAAATTGTTAACAACCCAGAGAGTGCTTTAAGCAGTATGGGCATTAAATAAGCAGCACACTTTGCTTTGCTTTTGAAATCAACGATGAGCACATCAGTCAGTCACCATGTGTGAAAGACAGACAAAGTAGAGTCTTGATACTGAATATGAATGCCAATGTGTGAAGTCTACTAGAAGCAGCTCTAGAGCATGCAAAGGAAGAAAAAGATGATGGCGCTTTTTTCCAGGTGGTACATCCTGAAGCCATGAGAATACACTCAGTGAGAGGCTGAGCATCCTATTCCCTGAAATTTCAGGGCTAAAGCTTGAACTGGATGATGGCCAGAGCTTACTTGTGTTTTTGTAATATTTGCACAATATGGTATAGCTAATTGATACTGTCTTGTAGTGGAATCAAGGCTTGTAGAGTCAAAAACCTGGGACTCACTGAGGAGCAGGATCTATTACATCACTTGCCATCCCTGTAGTCCTCACAGTAGCTGGGGAAGAAATGGCTGTTCCCAGGAATAGTATATAATTGCAAAAGCTCTCTGTGTTGTAAAGCAAAGTACTTGGGGGAAGTTAAGTCTTGGATAGGCAATTAAGAGATATTAGCTTTACAAAAGGAACTGCTGGACAGCTCAGTGGTTTGGGTATCTGGCTGTGGAACCAGATGTTGGGAGTTTGATTCCCCACTGTGCCTCCTTGACAGGGGTTGGACTCAATGATCCATGAGGTCCCTTCCAGTTCTAAGCTCTGCATTTCTGTGCAGATGATGAAAGACCTGCTTTTGGTGGAATCAAAACATGGCAGAACTCATTTCTTGACATGATCAAGGTGTCTACATTTTTGGACTCCATTTGTGAGGCAGCTGGATATGGAGGCTGTCATGGCAAGCCCTTGAACTGAAAAAAAAAATCCATGACACAACTGGTTGCTAGTCAGTGTGTGTCATGAGTGACATGATCTGCCTCAGCAGAATACCATTTCCTGTTGCAGCACCCTAACTTTTCAACTGGATCACAAATACATGGTACCAAGTATTACAATCTCTGTTACTGCCAATGAAGCTAGCACAGCCTACTAATATGAGTGATGATAGTGCTGCATGTTTACTGATAATTTAATTCAATGTGTATTGTGGCAAACTGAAGGGTATACATTAAGTGAAAAGATACTTTTTCTGCTTTCTGATGCTCCATGCAGTGCAGAAAGACAGAAAATCACTGCAGTTGCTTTGTGCCAGGATAGTTTCTGTAGCGAACAGCCCTGCCCTCACCTGTCTGTCACAGTGGAACAGTGAAGAAGGAGCCAATGAGTGGATGGAAGGTGGAGCTAAGGGGGGGAGGGGGCTGGATATAAAGGCTGGTGTATGGAGTATGATGAGAGAGAGATTCTGTGAGTGAGAGACAGTGTGAAACTTAAAAGTGAACTTAGAGTGAGTTACAGATCTGTACGAACGCTGAATGGAACAGAGAGTTAATAGAGTTTTAAAGTTAAAGTGGAATTGACTTAAATACGAGTGATTAGCAACCTGTGATTTACTTATTGATTAATAATACTATATGAATTTCCCTAATCTAATAAATGAGTTAAGTTTCAAAAGTACACTTGTCTCCTTGAGTGAATGGTATTGAAGCAGCAATACTGTCCCCCATGCTGTTTAACATCTACATGAAACCGCTGGGAGAGGTCATCAGGAGGTTTGGACTGAGGAGTCAGCAATATGCTGACGACACTCAGCTCTACCTCTCATTTTCCACCAATCCAGGTGAGGCGGTTTCTGTGCTGAACTCGTGTCTGGACCTGATAATGGACTGGATGAGGGTTAATAAATTGAAACTCAATCCAGACAAGACGGAGGTGCTGTTAGTGGGTGCTTCGCCGGACAGGTTGGAGGGCCATTTCCCTGCCCTGAATGGGGTTACACTCCCCCTAAGGGACAGGGTCCGCAGCCTGGGGGTGCTCCTGGACCCCAGTCTAACTTTGGAAGCCCAGGTGGACTCGGTGGCCAGAGGCGCCTTCCTTCAGCTGCGGAAATTATACCAGCTGCGGCCCTACCTGGACGAGCGGAGTCTCATGACAGTTACACACGCACTGGTAACATCTCGTATAGATTATTGCAATGCGCTCTATGTGGGGCTGCCTTTGAAGACGGTCCGGCGACTGCAACTGGTCCAGAATCGAGCTGCGCGGCTGGTGAGTGGTGGAGCCGCTAGAGATCACATCAAGCCAATTCTGTTCAATTTACATTGGTTACCAGTTGCTGCCCGAGCCCAATTCAAAGTGCTTGTTTTGACATATAAAGCCCTAAACGGCTTGGGCCCTGGATACTTGAAGGACCGCCTCCTTCCATATGAGCCTACCCGGCAGTTAAGATCTAGCCAGGGGGCCCTTTTGAAAGAGCCATCCCTCAAAGAGGTAAGAGGGATGGCTTGTAGACAAAGGGCCTTTTCGGCAGCTGCCCCCAGACTATGGAACGCCCTCCCAACTGAAATCCGTCTGGCGCCGACGTTGATGACATTTCGGCGCCAGGTCAAAACCTTCCTGTTCCAGAAGGCTTTTAATTGAAATAACAACTGTGGGTCCTGATGATGGCAATTTTAATTGTATTTTAATTGTATTATAATTGTATTTTAATCATCTTATTGTATTGAATTTTAATTATTGTAAGCCGCCCAGAGACCTCTGGGTAGAGTGGGCGGCATATAAATAAAATAAATAAATAAAATAAATAAATAAATAAATACCTGGTGGCAGCGAAGAAAGAAGAAAAGTGAGAACCTCGTGAAGACCTGAGGGGATAGGGGCTTCAGAGGGGATCGCCACAGTTTCCTCATTGTAAAGGTCTCACCATGCGCTAGCAGAGAGGACTACTTTAAGCAACAAAAATCCAACATCTCTATTAACACATGGAATTAGTTGTGTCAAGACCCCAACTCAAAATGTGAAAATAAATGAAGTGACAAAATTTGGGAAATGGCGCAACTGGCTAAAGAAACACAAGGAAAGTGTTATTTGCCTTTTTTTTGATCGTGCTCACCCTCAAAGCTTTTGTGTGGTTTTAAGAGAGACTATATCTGTCACACTTTCAGAGCAAAATTTGTTGCAACTTTATTCATTTTTCATCACTTTGACGGCTCTTTTATTTAAAAGGCTTTACTTAAACAACTCTCAACAAGGGACAGGCACAACCTTACAAAAAGCGATTCCTCCCAGCAGCCTTACATCAATGCCAGCTGTGATTCCATTTAGATTGAATCACTGTAATCATTGCCAACTACTCATGGAGTTGTTTTCCATCCCTAATTTAAATGTAAACCTTTATAATGGGGTAGAGGAAGGCTATTTCACTTCTTTGCTCCCCAAGTAAAGTGAAGATTGCAAATATAAGTTCAATATAATTCTTGCTTTGACTGTGAGGCCATTTTAAGGTTTAAAAAAAACACAAAGAGAGAAAACCCAACTAAGTATGCATACTGCAGTAACCTTCAGACTAAAGGACTACCACTTACAGTGCCATTTAACACACAATTTCTACTAGCTGGGCAAAGATAGAATGTTAAATAAGTACAAGATGTTAAATAAGTACTTCAAACTGACCAAGGACCAGGAAATGCTGCCATCTATTACCCATGCTGACAGAACACCATGATTATACCAGCATTATATGTATTGATTTCAATATGTATATTTCAAGTTCCTACATAATATTTAGCTGAATGCCCAAAGACTAACTGAAATTGGCTTATTTACTTACTTGGGGGCAACCACAGTGTTGACCAAAGAGTCAATGCCAGACACAAGATGAAATAGCAGACCCATGGATCCTCTGTATTAAACACAACACCCATTGGGTGAGAAAAGTAAGCCTTTATAAAAGATAGGACACTGCCGAAAGCAGAGAGATTATTAGTCCCTTACCTGGGAGAAGCTGAGGTGATGCCAGAAAAGGAGTGCATTTGTAACATGTTCTTTAACTTAGAAATTAACATGCCTTCTCATTCCTGATACCAGGCCATTGATTAAATCATTAGTGCCTACTTAAATATTCTTAGTGTTCATGAGACTTCTTCCTGTTGCCATCCACCACCCTGCAGTTTTGCTGCCACAGAGCAAGGGAAAAGGAAAGAGAGAAGACTGGGAAGTTTTTCCACCTTTCTTTTGCAACAGAAATGCACTTTTTCCCCTTGAATAAACCTATTTACTATGCTGATTGTCAACAGTACATAAAACGTAAAAAGGCAGAGGATGAGGTGAAATTTCAGGACATATGAAAGGCAAGCAGGGTTCCTGCACTGCTCTTTTCAGAGATAATCAAAATAGGAATGAGACAATGTGCCTATTACCCTCTCAAAGTTCTTTGCTTGATCTACTGAGACTACTTTATGAATCTGCTGTGTTCACTGGTGAGATCAGGGATTTCTTCTAGTGACTTGGGGGTGGGGGAAGGAGGTATATCAGGGCTGGCTTTTTCTCAGAAATCTGATAATGCAGACATTGCATCACAAACATGGACAAGAATCAATTCAGAGTATATCTGAAAGGACAGTGGGAAAGGCAGGCATCAATCTGTCTGCCCGTCTTCAGGCACAGCCTGTTTGGGGATTAGTCCACATATTGGGAGATTAGTCCACATCCCTAGTATACACTGCTCCTCATTAAAAAAATAATTGTAAGACAAGTAAAACAATTGAAAATGCAGTATCAGTGAAATAACGGCAACTGAAGCAGCAGATAAACACATACATACATGTTGTACTTTGACACACCTGAGTGAACAACAACAACAAAGAATTTGCCTGGCAAATGTAATAAATAGTTATGGTGCCAATCCAACATCCCTGGCACAGGCTTTCTGTAACCGATGTGCAGTATTAGGAAGATTCCTCTCCCTGGTTGACATCTGCCTGGCCTCAGATGGAGGCAGCTCTCAGAGAAAGTCATTAAGACATCATCTTGATTTTGAAGGTAAGCATCGAGTTGACTCAGGAATGAATAGGCAGCTAGTGCAGTTTCACTGAAACTGGAAGATTGGAATCAAACAAGTCAGAGCAGTTAAAACTCTGGAACCTGCATGATTTCCAAAGGGAATCCTAAGTTCAGTAGTTTGCAGTTGTCTACCCAATTTAATTTAAGGGCCAACAGTGGCCCTCCTCAAAGGTAAGGCAGAGAAGCAACTGTATGAATCTGATCACCTATCATAGTAGGTGGTACAGGTATCACATAATTAGAGACAGAGTTTCCTTCACAAGTGAAAGTCTGTTTATATAACACGGGTTTTTCTTGACCAATGGTACAAATTAACTTCCATTCAGTTTGTTCTGTGAATAGTTCTATGAAATTAAACATAGACCTCATTCGCATGTCTGATAGCATGTCTGAAATGAATGACAAGTCTGAAATGAACATTCCCCTTAAAATGTGATTTGACTGTCACAGTCACATTCTCCCAAACTAGTCTATAGCTCTGGAACAGGGTAGTGTTGTCCTGGCAGAAGATTAAATTAAACCATTGGCAGTGGATTTAATGAAGGGCCTGAAAACTACTTTTCCTCGCTTCCTGCTTTGCCTGTACAGACATGATGGAGTGTATGATTCCAGCTAACTCTGCAGCTGACAAGAGCAATATATAACCCTCAGACAGCAAACTAATATCTCAGATAAGAGAGAGCATAGCAAGAAGCTACATCATTTTGACTTCATATCTAGATTACGTACAGCGTAAGAGGGACTCTGGTAGTGATATAATATGCTTTAGTGTATGACTACATTACAAATGGAAGCAACCCTGGATTTCCTCAGGCACACATCTATGTCAACAAAAGTAACTTGTCAGCTGGGAGATAATGTCTGACGCACATTCCTATGAAGAATGTGCAATGCTTTTTCCAGGCATGAAGGTGTATCTATACAGATGATCCAGTGAAGTGAAGCAAACCATGTGTTATGGCTGCAAAGCTTGCATCCTCTACTCTGCCTCAGCATCTGCAAACTGTCTCTCCCCCACACCTATATCCAATATCCTAGTGAGGTGCTGCTGAGTGGAAAGTTCCACCAGTAGAATAAGGAGGAATTGTGCTGCCTGTACAAATGTTGCCACTGCACAAGCAGTGGGCTCCATGAACAAGCCCACTCTGCACTTGCGCAACGGCGCACATCCCATAAGAAGCACATGCCCACATTGGTGTGCTGGTGGCACAATCCCACACTATGGTTTTATCCTACCAACAGGATACTGGCCAGCAAAGTAAAACTCAGACATTCCTCTGCATCCTAAGAGCTTTGTGGAAATGTTTTAAAATAATGTCTGCAGATTTACTTTTTGTTATTTAGGCATGTCCAAATTAAAGCAGTGGTGGAGCATGCTGAAACGGCAGCAAAGGAATATTTGCTACTGCTATCTATTACTTATTAAAGATTAAAAGTATGCTAAGGCGTGTACAAAATAATGAAGTTATATTTGTTATGTATTATTCATTAACAGGTTAATGTATTTCCCCCCTTCTGGGAATAATTCAAGTTCCCTATAGATGACAACACAATCAAGGACAATGGTAACTGTAAGTTACATGCATAAAGAAATAAATCACACTCCTTTCTAGTACATCACAAGCTTGTATAAAAACCATTACTTATTGAAATAGGAGTGATTAAGAGAGCCCAAAGCCTGAATGATTTTCTCACCTGTTTCCACTGTCAGTCATATCCATGGTTTCCTGCAAAGGGTACAAAGGGTGACAGGGTGTTATAGAAAAGACAGTGCCTCAGTTATAGCATGTGACCATTCCCTAATGGGTGGTGAGCTTGGTGAAAGAGATTGGAGATGTAGATCCTGCAACCTTTCACTCTCCGTGAGAAACCAGCCAAGTCCCTCTTCTCTTCTTGGAGGAGATGTCTTACTGTGAGGGGTTTTCTTTCTTTCTTTCTTTCTTTCTTTCTTTCTTTCTTTCTTTCTTTCTTTCTTTCTTTCTTTCTTTCTTTCTTTCGAGAAATCTTGCAGGATTTGTTGTAGTACTTTGGTTTTAATCACACCTGGAGCATGAGCCCTTCATAGGTTCCACTGATGGAAATGGGTTTACTCTAACTAGGATTTACTTTAGCATACTCCAGATTGTCCACTTCCCCACAGTTTCTTTTCTCTCACCAACGCTCAGTTAGTGTTCTTTGGGATAGTAAATTGTAATAGTGTGGCTGGAAAGTTGAAAAATATACCTATTTAGGAGTATAAAAATATCGGAAAGATCACTTTGTGGTTCATAGTTCTCATAGTTTATAGTTTATTATAGCTAGGACATAAGCATGCCTGCTGCCTTTCCCAAATATGACAAACTAGGAAACAACAGGGCAGAGCCCCTCAAAAGCTAAGCAAGGGAGACTAAGCAAATTTCATGGCTGTTGAAAAGAACACTGAGAGCTGGAAAGAGAAAAAAAACTGTGCGGAAGGGAACAATATGGAGTAGTGGAGACCCTGATTGCAATGCAGTACATTGCAACAATTTTTCCACAGGGACTCAGGTGTAAATAGCAATCATAATTGTAATCAATACAATATCTATCTATCTATCTATCTATCTATCTATCTATCTATCTATCTATCTATCTATCTATCTATCTATCTATCTATCTATCTATCTATCTATCTATCTATCTATCTATCTATCTGTCTGTCTGTCTGTCTGTCTGTCTGTCTGTCTGTCTGTCTGTCTGTCTGTCTGTCTGTCTGTCTTTACTTTACTTTACCTTTATTGGCATAAAAAGCGCATACAGACATACAAAGGTTACAAAGTACAACTTGTGGGGACAACCCCTAAAACACTAAAACTTAGGATTGGATTCTCGTTCTGTATTAGTTTGAATTATGTCTAGCAAAAATTTGCCGAGGATAGTCAAAAAGTGCTCGTCGGACCGCTGTAAAATAAAGCTAAAATATGCTTCGTCAGTAAGCCAAGGCTTTCGTTGTGGAAAGGAGGCGAGGAATTTGTCCCTCGCGGTCAAATGAAGTGGGCAATGAAATAAGATGTGGGGTAACGTCTCTACAACATTCATCATGCAGGGGCATAATCTGTTATTGAAGGGGATATTATTAAATCGGCCTGTTAGCACCGCCGAGGGAATTGAATTACAGCGGGCTAAAGAGATCGCCCTTCTGATTTCGGGATTATGCAATATGGAGATGTAGGCCGGTGGGCTGCCAACTACCAGGGGAAGGTTCCAGAACAGAGGTAAGCAAGATCTGTTTGCGGCACTTAATAGGTTTTGCGAATCAATGTCGGCCAGTCTTTGTTTGACGGTTTTTAAAGCGGCCTGGAACGTGAGAGAACCCAAGGTCTCCGGATCTAGACCAATCTGTTCAATCTTCCTTAGCCAGCCATCAGCAGGAGGGCAACTATCTTTTTTTAGATGATAAAGTAGGGTTGTTTGGGAGGGGTCAAAGTATATTCTTAGCCAATATTTGCAAGTTCTGTGCCAGGCAACGTCCTTTACTGGGAGTTGTCCCGTTTCGAGGCATAACGCCTCATACGGCACGCAGTTTGGCATAGCCATGATTCTTCTCAAGAAAACTGATTGAAAATTTTCTAATGATTTGTGATAGGCGTTGATCCAAATAGGGATGCCGTACAAAGCTTGGGAAATGGATTTGGCATTGAATATTTTGAGGGCTGCCGGGATTAGGCGGCCCCCTTTGTTATAGAAGAATCTGGAGATAGCTGTTGAAGATGTTTTGGCAGTTGCATGTGCCATATTACGATGGCCCACCCAGGAACAGTCGGCTGAGAATAGTAATCCCAGATATTTGAAGGTCCTCACCTGTTCAATTGAGTGACGATTAAAGGTCCATTTGTATATTTTGCGGGACTTGGAGAAAACTAAAATTTTTGATTTCAGATAATTTAAATGAAGTTTGTTCATGGATAAATAGTCCAGACCTTTGTTTATTAATCTTTTAAGGCCCAGCCGAGAGCGCGAAATGAGTACAGCGTCATCGGCATATAAAAGGACTGGGATCTTGCGATCTCCAAGAGTTGGAAAATGACCATCGACGGTTAACAGTTCTGGAGCCAGATCATTTAGGAACAGGTTGAATAAAGTCGGGGCCAATGGGCAACCTTGCTTGACTCCCTTATTTGTAGGGATCGCTTCCGTAAGGAGGCCGTCCCAAGAGCATCTTATTCTACAGGAGGTGTTAGAATACAGTTGCCTGATGGGGTTAATCAGATTGGAAGGGATTCCGGTTTTCTCCAGCTTGGCCCAGAGTAGCTGCCTGTCAATGCTGTCAAAGGCCGCTTTTAAGTCTAGGAAAGCTACAAATAATTTTGAATTAGCTTTTATGGAGTACTTGTAAGCGAGATGAGACAGGACTGCACAGTGGTCCAAGGTGGAGTGGCCTGGTCTAAACCCAATCTGTTCAATACCTAGGATGTTATTCTCAGTGATCCAAGTGTTAAGATGGACCAAAAGATAGTTGGCGTACAACTTGCCTGCTATTGAAAGAAGGCTGATTGGCCTGTAATTCTCAGGGAGACAGGGGTCCCCTTTTTTGAATATAGGGGCAACAATGGCCTGCTTCCAGGGCTCCGGGAGGGACCCACTGGCAATAGCCGTTGAGAAGAGACCTGCCAGGATAGGAGCCCAGACATCGGGGTTGGATTTCATCCATTCTCCCATTATCATGTCGGGTCTGGGCGCCTTGCCAGGCTTGAGTGAGGCAATTAGGGTTTTAATTTCTGATGTTAACACCGGCGGCCAGTTTGGGGTTGCAGATGGTTCAGACACCACGTCTAACGGAGGGGCGGTGTTGTCGAAAAAGAGGTTTGAGAAGTGCCGCCTCCAGACAGAAGCCGGGACTGCTTTGGGGTCGTGGCCATTTGCTTTAAAAGAGCCGTTCACCGTCACCCAAAAAGAGCGAGGATTGAAGTGAATCGTAGCCTGATAAAGTTTTTCCCATAACGCTGCCTCATAATTGTTCTTCTTGATTTTAACTAGCCTGTTCAGGTGGAAATTTAAAGAGAAGTATTCTTTAAGTGCCTGCTGAGAGTTTAGCTGCCTGAACTTTTTGAAACAGTTTCTGGCCGCCCTTTTGTATTGTTGGCATTCGTAGTCAAACCAAGACGGGCTACCCTGACGTGAGGCTGAGCATGAGGTCTTTGCAGGTAGCGCTAAGTTAGAGGTGATAAGCTCTATTAGTTGGTTATACAGATTTACCACTTCCGATGGGGAGTTTGCCGAAAGCATGGCCGAGCTGAGTGCCAAAAAGTTGGGCTTCGCTAACAGAAGGGCCAGTTTAGACTGGGTTAGCTTGTCCCACCGAATTTTAGAGGAGCAAGACTGAGCCTTGACAACCTCAGCCGTTGGGCCCTTGCTCGTAGGGATGCCTCTCAGACTAAGTTGGAGAGGAAGATGGCCGCTCAGTTTAAACGCATCTACAGCGAAGTCAGATACTCTAGCAAGCAGCGGTGGGGACACTAGGATATAATCGATTACGCTGCAGCCTGCCTCGGAGATAAAAGTAAATTCCTTAGCCTGCTCAAATGAAGCAAGTCCGTTTAGCCAAAGAAAATTTTGTTGGATGCTAAAGTTGGCAAGGGAGATGCCTGTGGGGTTATGCTTTTTATCTTTAGAGGTTCTAGGCCAGCTATAGTAGGATGGCAGCTCAGGCAATAGCCCACCATTCGGAGTCATTTGGAAGATCTCAAGGCCGTCGCCAACCCTGGCATTAAAGTCAGCGCCTATGATAAAGTTGGCCTGGGGATGTTTGATAGACAAATCAGCTACGGTCTGTTCGAGATGCTCCCACATCTGGGAAACAATATGCTTATGAGAATTAGGAGGAAAGTAAATATTCATAATCAACGTTGGGAGGTTTTTATCTAATATGCGGACCACCAGGGAGCTGCTGTTGTTTTGAGAAGACAATATTAGCTCGGTTTTCATAGAACTTTTGGTCAGGATCGCAAGGCCAGCAATCATACGGCCATGCTTTTCCCTACGAAAGGCTGGCAAAGTAAAGCTTTGATAACCGGGAAGTGTTATTGCCTTGTCTGTCCAAGTCTCTTGGAGACAAAGGATGTCGTGTTGCCTTAAATAATCGAGAAATTCCGCATTGTGCTGTTTCTTAGACCAGCCCGCGACGTTCCAAGACAAAAGTTTCAGGATACCCTTGACAGGGGGGGCATCAACTGGGGACGGCGACCGACAGCCTAGTCAAGGTTGGGACGCAGAGAACGCAGGGACTATTGAATTAAGGTCAGGCGGGTCCGTGGATGGAATGTTTGTTGAAGGTTCATTCCCGGTATCATGTAATTGCTTCATAGGTGTCGACTTCTTAGGACACAGAACCGAAGGAGTGGGGTTGTCTTGGAGGCCAAGGGTGGGAAGGGCTTTGGCCTGGGGCACCAATTCATCACGGGCAGCACCTTTCTTTTCTGAGGCAGAGGAGAGTAGGGTTGATCGAGGGGATGGATTGTTCTTGAAGGTCGCCTCCACATTGTCCAGCAAACTAACAGCTTGGAGAGAATGGGACGCCTGTCCGATGGGAAGGGGCTGGTGGATGGAGGTTGACCTTGGATGGTGTGCTGAGTTGGGTTTAATATTCTGGCACTCCAGGCCCAGCAGCTCTTTGTCAGGTGGTTCTAACAGATGTAAAGAATTGGACTTCATCTTAAAACGTAGGTGCCCACTCACCTGCTTGAAGACTCTCTGGACCCCGATGTTATAGGCAAGCAGATCATTTTTCTTTCTGAAAATTCTGTTGCATAGGTCCTGAGTTTTCATTGTAAGAAAGAGCCGCTTGTATCCTCTGACTGTTGGTAGGTAGTAAAAACACTCTAAATCCAGTACGTCTGTGTTAAGACCCAGTAGTAGAGATAATGTTTTAGCAATTCTGGGCTTGTTGGACCATTGTCGGGCTTCACTGCCCGGGAGCGTCAGGAGCACGTCTCGGGGGGACCAAATCAGCTGAGTTTTTTTGTTGTTGGCTTCATTAACATCCTCCTTCGAGACAGCTGGCAGTCTGGCATTTAGAGGTTCCAGGAGGCTGGCAGTGTTGGCTTGGAAGCATAGGTTAGCAGCCGAGTGAGTGCTCTTCCGGAAATCGCCACCAGAGGGGTGTGAGCTCTGGTCTCCGGCCATTTTCGCCGCATGTGTTTGAATTGAGGCGATTTGCTTTTCAATTGAGCACAGCTTTTCCAGTAATACTAAAAAGGCACGGGCTGCAATCAAGCATGAGTCCCCCAGCTTTTGCTCCAGAGACGGGGAAGTGTCCGCAAGGGTGCCCTGCGGCCGTGATGGGGTGTTAGATACAGCCAGGTATTCGCGCAGAAAGGATAGAAAATGGTCATTCAGTCCTTCCTTGTCTTTTGGAAATTGGCCAGAGCCAGAACCACTCTCCTCAGAGGCAAGGGAGGTGTTTAGAGGAGTGTCTTTAGCAGCCGATAAGCCCATTAGGTCCGGGGGAGAATTGCTTGCCTCACGAGGAAGCAAAAGGCTTGACGGCGTGGGAGCTTGGGCAGATGAGGACGGCTCTTGAGGCTCTTGAGGCGGCTGCAGAAACGAGTCAATGTGAGATTGCACAGCCGGCTCCTGCCGCTGTTTTTTTGGCTTCTTAATAACTTTCCCTTTTTTATGGTCTTTGGAGGGGCTGGTCCTCCTTCTCTTGCCTCTCAGAACCAGAGACATGTTGTTCAATAAATTAACAAGTAAGGGTTACCTGTCTTGTTCTCCTTCTTGTGTTAGGGAACGTCTTTCAATAGCCCATCCCTGTTTGTCTGTCTATCTATCTATCTATCAAAATCTGTGTATGATCAAAACTGCTGCCTGAACCCATGCAATTCAAGGGAGAAGTGTACTGAGGAGGAGGAGGAGAAAGCATTCCATAAAAATAAAATGGAAGGAAATGAGTCAACAACAAGCACAATAAAGTGAAGATAACAATAGCTCTAACAAAGCATTTGGTTTGCTGAAAGTGTGTCCTTAATCAGCACTCCAAATAAAATAAGAGAAGTAGGCAACTAAATGTTCCCCAAAAACATTTTCAAAAGTGTAGGTACCACCATGCAAAAGGGCCTCTGGCAGGCTACCACCACTCTGACCCTCAGAAGGCAGGGTGCTTGCCTTCATGCATTCTCCTGTAGCTCTCCTTTCTCTCTGTAGGTGTAAGAGGGAATGCATGACAGAAGGTTCCCCTTCAGATATTTATAGAGACATGTCGAAATGAAAATTTTGAATTGGGTCTGGAGATGCACTGAATATTGTTTGATGACAGGTGTTACAAGTTTTCTTTTGCTACTCCTAGTCAGCATTCCATCCTCCACATCTTGTATGAACTGTATTTTAAAAAACATTTGCAGGTTACCTTTAGACTGCTATCATATACACATGTAGATGTGAGCAAATCCATTTAGGTTAATGGGACATTGTTCTTAATGAGATACAAGGAAAGGTATATTCAGACAAATGTTCTTTAAAAATCTTTTATCTCATCTCTTCAGCAACTGTACGCCCTGTTTTCCTCTGACTAGTTTAATATTATATAAAGATTTACCTATGGCACAAACACACATTCCAGATGTCCTCAATGTTTTCGTTGGCATAATAGGACTTGCTTTTCCCTCTTGATTTGGAATTAGTGCATCATCTGTGCCTGTTCCTTAAGAAGTCCAATCTGGCTATGGTTACCTCCTGTTTGGATTACCGTAATGTGTGTTCTACATGGGCTGTCTTTGGAAAGTGTTTGGAAACTTTAATGGGTCCCAGATGCTGCTGCTAGACTCCTAACTGAGCTGGTTCAGGGAAAACAGAAAATTTTTTGTTTCAACAGCTCCACTGGCTACCGATTTGCTTTGGCACACAATTCAAAGTTTCTGGTTTTGACCTGTAAAGCCCTACAAGGGCTAGTTTTGACATACAAAGCCTGTAAATGTATTGGGTTCATACTACCTAAAAGACTGCATCTCCTTTTATGACCTTGCTCAGGTTTAAAATGATAAGGAGGACCCTTTCTTTCCCATCTGCCACCCTCACTGTTACATTTGTTGAGGCCCTCGCTATTGCTGTTCCTGAATTCTAGAATTCTTACCCATTGGAGTTCTGGCAGGCCTCCTCCCTTCTGTCCAACAGGCAAATACCTTCCTTTTGAGGTAGTAATTTGTAATTTGTAAACTGCTGCTGAGGAAGGAATTCTGAGATTTTTAAAAATCATTTTAAATGTGTTAATTGGCTAATTAATATATTTAATTGTTTTTTTTGAGAAGGTGTTTTTACATTTTTAATTGTTTTAATATTTGTGTTTTTAAATCTTTTGTAGGCCACCCTGAGTCCCTCTGTACAGAGAAAGGTGGGGTAGAAATTAGATTTAAAAAAATAAACAAAAAGATCCGTTTATTTGGAAGTGGGGGGAAAACCTCATCTATCTTACTGTTCTTTTAACACTAGAAATGAAATTCTTTCATTTTGCCTTCCAGCATCTCTGTAAACTCTGGAATCAGCACTAGGGGAAAAAGACACAGCAAAACAAAGGGAGAGGTAGATTACAGCATGCTACTACATATACCCAGCTGGTTATAGTGGTACATCTCATTATTCTCCACTTCTTCTGAGGTAAAACACATGGAAGAAAGAAATACAAGCTATGCATAGCTGCTCCATAAGTATAAGGATTCAGTGTATTGACATAAACTCATTAAAAGATGCATAAAGACGGTCGTTCTGGCACTGTGTGAAAACAATCATGAAACTTGAACTTGGTTCAAGACTTAAATTTTGGTGAATAGGAAGAGTAGTAGAATGATTTTTGTGATTTTTTTTAATGCAGCTACCATTCTTTGAATGCATTTAGTCATTTTTCCCCCTGATCATGTCTGATGGCTGCACAATAACATCCTTGGCAGCCAAAGTACTTTTTCTCTTTTGTATTTTTAATGGAGAAGGGGCATTTCTTGCAGTCATATCAGCATTCATTGTTCTCTGCTGAAGAGTGCATATTGTTTCCCCCCCCCCCGGGATAATGGCATATCTGTTTATAAGGTAGGAACATTTGAAACAGTTTTGTAAGAATTAGGGTCTATATTCCTTTTGTTGTTTAAAACTGGCATTATATGTAAAAGTGGTCAGAAACAGTACAGAGCTAATCTTTGGGGAACATAATAAGGGTTTGTGTTGTTGCTTTTAAATAAAGCTGTCAAGTCCATGGAATGTTATCTGGGTGATGCCCCTGAAATCTGAATGCAGTCTAAAACCCATTTTAAATTCAAACTGTAGTTTAGTGTAATGAGTTCACTGGTAATGCGAAGCAGCTTTGTGGATCAAATCCTGAGAAGGAAGAACTGGGAGGGAAAATATTTATAATTAGCATCCGGTTGCTATTTCCCTACCTCAGAGGCTAGATAATTATATATCAAAAATAATCCTGTCAAAGTTAACAGAGATACTACAAATTCAAAAGTATTAAATTTCATTTTACACAGTGACATAGTACCATCTGCACTGGTGCCTCAACTTACGAACGTCCCTATTTATGACCATTTCAAGTTACGACCAGCTCCAGCAACAAAATTTTGCTTCTACTTACGACCGGAGCTTCGAGTTATGAACAGAAAAAGGCAGGGAGAAAAAGGCGGGAAATTCAATTTGCTAACTGTAGGTGGTGATGAGGCTGCTTCTTTGTAGCTCTTTTGTCCCACCTGTTAGAGAGTGCACGATTGGAGGAGGCTGCCTGGTAAGGTAAGGTGTTGTTTTCTGCTTTTTAAAACCTTTTTGGGGTATTTTTGCAGCATGGTTTTGGGCTGAGGTGTTATATTTCTGTGCTGTGATGGGTCTTGGGGGTTTGTTTATTTTTTTGTTCCCCCCCATTTCCGATGGGTCTTGGGGGGTTTGTTTGTTTGTTGGGTTTTCCCCCCATTTCTGATGGGTTTTGGGGGGTTTGGTAGCTATTTGGGGTTTTTTCCCCCATTTCCGATGGGTCTTGCATCTTGTTTTTTGCTTTGTTTTCTTTGCATTTCCAACCTGCTCCCTTTGTTCTCTTAGCATTTCCAACCTGCTCCCTTTCTTCTTTTTGCATTTCTGACCTACTCCCTTTCTTCTCTTTGCATTTCCAACCTGCTCCCTTTCTTCTTTTTGCATTTCTGACCTACTCCCATTCTTTTCTTTGCATTTCTGACCTGCTCCCTTTGTTTTCTTTGCATTTCTAACCTGCTCCCTTTGTTATCTTTGCATTTCCAACCTGCTCCCTTTGTTCTCTTTGCATTTCCAATGGGTCTTGCACACTTGATTGCTTCCCCCCCTTCAGCCAGAAGGGATTAATCACGTTTCAATAGGCCTTGCAGTGTTTTTTTGTTTTGTTTTGTTTTAGTTATTTTTTTTCTTCGGTTGGAATGGATTAATTGCATTTAAATGCATTCCAATGGGAAATGGTGTTCAATTTACAACCTTTTTGAGTTACAACCATCTTCCAGAATCAATTAAATTCATAAGTTGAGGCACCACTGTATGTCCTATATAGGATTGCTTTCCTATATTCAATAGTGAATCCAAATGACATCAGCTATCTTTGGCTCCCCATGTGCCTGGTGTTAATGCATTGGGAACTATATTTGAATAAGTTACCCAGAAGCATAATGCCCAAGGTATATAGCAGGGGTGGGGAAACTAGGGTCTTACAAATATTTTTTAACCTGAACCCCCATCAGTCCTAGCCAATGATGCGGGATCATGGGAATGGCAGTCCCCATATGTCTGGAGACCCACAGTTGTGCTCCCTCGGTCTGTAGGTCCAAAATGTGGGATATGTACCTCGTTTTGTAGTAGTCCTAAACTTGCTCCTGCAGATGTGTATAGAGGATTCCCCCTCCCAAATAAGAAACCTGTACTTCCTTGATTTCCACCACGAAGTATGCCTCAGTCTTTGCTAATATCAGTATGAATGAACTAATATAGTCCTTGTTTGGCAGAGTAAGTGGAGAGTGGAACTTGGAGATCCATGGCCTTCCACTTTTCTAAATGATGCAACCCTATTCTTGGATTTTTAAAAAAAATCAACAACCGATCTAAATACATTTGAATCTATAGTTCAAAAGCAAATGGATTGAGAAATGTATAGGTGGAAAGAAAATACTGTACCTTTAGAATATCTGATAATAACAAAAGTTTAAGACAGAAGTCAGACAGAATAGAAGACAGGCTAGGAATGACAGATTCACCTTTCCGTGGCTTATTTCTGTTGCCAAAGCAATGAGAAGGCTTTCAGTAGGATTTTTTAAAATATCTTCCCATAAAAGGAGCAGAGTTGAAGATGTCTATGGCAGCACACTAATAAAGTATTACGGTCTCATTAAAAAGGCTACCTGAACAATTAGCACAAATTGATACGTGACATCATTGTATCACCATATATTGATTTATTGCATCCTTGCTCGGAGCGGAGAAGAAATCCTTATGTTTATACTTACCCATAAAAATGCTGCCACTTGAAATGTACCTGGAGCCCTCCCGCTTCTAACGCAGCATTTTTTGCATACTACTGAGCAATATCTAGTTTTAAGAGCATGTAAGGGGGAAAAGCAGAAAAGTGTTAATATTTCAGCTAAATCCAACACTGAATTGGGCTGATTTGGAAAGATCACACAGGTGCTTGAGTTGGAGCCAGGTTGTGAAGAAGAATCATCCAAATCTAAGATTCATGCAACTTCAATTTGAATGCTAGCAGAGACCTAAACAATGACCAAAATCCTGTTGTGGACGTACACTGACATAAGTGTAATGGCATGAATCAAAGCAAATTACCACTAATTAAGGAGCTGCCAACTGGATTTCTTGTCATGTGCCAAACTGCAACTGGCATGCAGCCAGGGATCTTGTAGTTAATTACGGCAATTTGCCATTTTGATTCATGCCTTTACATTTAACAATGGCATAAATCTACAATAGGATTTTGGCTGCTATGTCTGCATAAACAGACACGTCTCTCTTCAAAGTCTCCATATAAATAAAATGGTGGCGTAGAGATATAAGTAAGGAGAGACACAAATTTGGTGACTGGAAGTTCTTGCTAAGAGTCATAGTAGATGTTTTTTTTTCAAACTCCCCAATCTCACTGATGTTGAATAAATCAGAGGGCCCTCATATCCTGTGCTACTTACTAGTTCTCTTTCCCAGAGGAGGAACATTAAAAGTATCTGAGGAGCCTCAGTGGATGAGTGAACACACATAAGTAAACATGGAAAAAGAGGTTTTATGAGAAGCGCAGAAAGATTTGAAATTAGATTTATTGCATAGGGACGTGGTGGCGCTGTGGGCTAAACCGCAGAAGCCTGTGCTGCAGGGTCAGAAGACCAGCAGTCGTAAGATCGAATCCACGCGACGGAGTGAGCGCCCATCGCTTGTCCCAGCTCCCGCCAACCTAGCGGTTCGAAAGCATGCAGATGCAAGTAGATAAATAGGGACCACCTCGGTGGGAAGGTAACACTGTTCCGTGTCTAAGTCGCACTGGCCATGCGACCACGGAAGATTGTCTTCTGACAAAACGCTGGCTCTATGGCTTGGAAACGGGGATGAGCACCGCCCCCTAGAGTCGAACACGACTGGACAAAAATTGTCAAGGGGAACCTTTACCTTTACCTTTACCTTATTGCATAAATATCTGAAATCTAAAGAACAGAAAGCAAGATAGAGGTCTGCATTAGACAAAAAGCAGGAATGGGTGAATTGTGTTGTCGTTTTGCCTCTCCATCTAAATGGCTCATACTGTGGCTTCTCCTGTCATGGCTACTATGTTAGACCCTGCCAATATTTTGGTTAAAAGTAATAGAGGTCAGGATTAGGAGCCTGTGAATTTCACTAACACCTCATACCTGCTGTGCTTTCAAATCACTCCCTCACCCCACAGTACAAAGAATTGACAGTAACTTTGCCATTATTGTGGGGAAAACATGTTGTTTTGATGACTACTCAAAATGGCAGTCATCGACAAGGCTGACAAACCATGAACCGTGAATTTTGTGGTTCATGACTAACCTTCCCTCTTTGCCTATAGGGGATGAATAAAAATGAAGAAATATTAATCACTTCACATTCGTTGATGTGTCTGGAATTGACAAATATGAAGGGATGAATATTAAACAAATCAGTGATTTTTAACAAATGTCGTGATTCTTTTTTTTAAAAAAAAACCTTCATCGCCATATCTAACTACTACTCAGTTGGAAAATCAGAAAATGCCTCATACTAGATCTTGCACTTTCTCCTAGCCCATCTGCTTTTCCTTGCAAAGGTTATCTAGGTTCTCAAGAACAGAGGTTTCATATTACCTTTGCCTAGTGGGCAACACCAGGGATTGAGTGTGGGATCTGCAGCATGAAGACTGTAGTCCTCTGCTTTGCTAGACTTTGGTGAGAGTTGCTCAAATGTATGTTTTGTTAGGTACTGCTAGTGAGTTGGAATGTGAACAAACTCTGTTATTTAACAAGACCAGCCACTACAATAGAAGACAGGCATCTCTTAGCATTTCAGCAGTTGCTTTTTTTTTTTCTCCTCGGACATTACTGAGTGGCAAATGATGGATTATTTTAAAGGAACTAAAACTCTCAGTTACCTCAGTCTTTTTTTTTTTTTAAATAGACTTTGGGACTTTCAGGCTCTCAGATATGGCATTATAATTTTTGGTAAACGTATCTTAGAATGGGAGGAAGTTTTATTTCCACCAATAGCAGGTGTTATCATGTATTTATAAAGTGACTGTTAAAAGTTAGCATGTTTAAAATCCCATTGGTGATGGATGAAATAAACCAGAATTTCAAACTGTGGAAATTATATCCCATAAAATCCTTTGATCAATCAGCAGGGGAGGAATCTTCATTATTACAGTATGGAGTAATTTATCTTTAAAAACAGAATGTCTGCCTAAGATGCACTGAAATACAGCCGTTTACATGTAAGCCATTCTGTGATGCATGCCGGAATCCAGATCTGATCGTTTTTGCATCTTTTCCCAATTTTCTGCTCACTGTTTTCTTAACTCAGAAATGTATACTTTTTGTCGAGTAGAAAATGTCCCTGTTCCCTGAGAGCTCATGCAGTTCAACTCCCCCACCTGGCCTGTATTGATTTGTCTGTATCTGTTGCTGTTGTCACCCTCCAAAGGATTTCTTATACAAAAAGAACTATTATATATCAATACAGGCCTGCTTCTTTTTTCCTGTCAAATCAAGTGTACAGCCTCGAGAAGATGAGAAAAACATGAAGCAATACAGAGTTTGTGACTCCAGCCTTGGGAGGTACAAAGTAATCCAGGGAGGACAAAAAGTATTCTTAAATTATGAATGAATCGGAGGAAAACAATTCTGGGCATGATTCCTGGAAAATTCTGGGTGTTGTAATCCAAAACCCCACATCTTTGCAGCTCCCTTTGCTTGCTTGCTTATTTATTATGTTAGTGGTCTCCCCAAATTGAGACCTAAGGAGGCTTATGATTTAATTTAAAAAACATTAAAACACAACAGATTGCTAATATTAAAACAGAACCCAACATATTACAGTATCAAAATACAGTTAAAATTACAACACTTCAAAACATATTGTTTAAAATGTTTTGTAATTAGAGATGGGGAGGAATTGGAAAAAAATGGTGATTCATCACAATTAATCATTTGTCAAGGTTGACAAATGGATTGATGGAGCACTACATTTTAGAGATGAATCAACAAATATTTGTTGATTCATCATTTTTATTCATCGTTAAAAGACAGTGGCCCGCCGAACAGCTCATCGGCGGGGCATTAACAAGCAGGCTGGCTACAGGAAGGGAAACCAAGGCTTCCTTTCCCACAGCCTGCCTGTGTGTCAATGTCCTGAGACCCAACCATCAGCTGATGGTCAGGACATTGACAAGTAGGCAGAGGTTTCCCTTCTCCCATCCAGCCTGTGCGTCAGTGTCCCACCAATCAGCTGATTGTCAGGAAACTGGCAAGCAGGCTCGCTGCAGGAACAGAAACCAGGGCTTCCCTTTCCACAGCTTGCTTGTATCATGGACAAGCAGGCTGGCTGTGGAATGCAACCTGGGGGTTCCCTTCCCTCAGTCAACCTGCTTGTCAGTGTTCTGACCATCATTTGATTAACAGGACATTAGCAAGCAGGCTGTGGGAAAGGAAACTGGGGTTTCCCTTCTCACAGCCAGCCGGCACAAAGGGATGAATTAAAATGGGTAAATATTCATCTCTTTGTATTCATTGGGGTCTCTGGACCTGACTAATATGAAGGGATGAATATCTCACAAATCAGCAATATTTCATGAATATTGTGATTCATTTTTATTTGTCCACATATCTACTTGTAATACTTCATCCTAAAAAGAGAGAACCAGCATATCCAGCAAAGACCCCTTTGTAAGATGTCCATTAAACATTGAAGACCTGCCTAAATAGAATGATCTTTGTTTGCCTGTAGAAGAACAGCAGGTGGAGTTCAATCCTAGCCTCTCTTGGCCAAAGATTCCACAGCTTGGAATGGCCACAGAGAAGGCTCTCTCTTGAGTCCCTACCAAAAGGGATTCTGAAGATGGTATAACCATGAGAAGAGCCTTTCCAGCAGATCTAAACCCAGGCAGGCTTGGATGGGAAATATACAGTTGTGTGAAACACTATAGGTTATAAGCAGCAGTTTGAATTGTGCCTAGTTATGGACATATTTTTTGTGGAAAAACAGCAATCTTGCATGCACTAACACTGGGTATTGGTGACTGGGGTAAAGTTCTTCCCACCTATTGTATTTTGGAGGCAAGTCCCTTCTTCCCGGTTTCCTGAAATCCTAATGTTTCATTAATGGCCCTCCTTCTGTCCTTTATTTTCTTCCTCGGATCTCCATTACTGAAGTAGTAACCAAGCAGAGGCTCTTATATATCAGAGACTCAATTTTACCCCTTTTCTCCCCTTCTGACTGTAACTACTGATGGCAACTGTGAGTAAAGATACATTTTTCCACTTAAAGATGCTTCTATAGTGACTTTTACTACAGAAAAAAATGGGTTTTGTGTGTTTGGGGGAGAGAGTGATGAGACTGGGGCTAATCTCTCCACATTGCATTGTTGTTTTTGCCTTATGCTCTACTAACTAAACAATCAAATTCCTAGAAATCTTTTTACCAAAATGTCCAACACAAATAGTCAGGGGAGCTGTTGTAGGAAGGGAATTGCATGTTCACTATGACCAGCTCTTGATTTAGCAGTGAGGCTGAACTATGTTTGAGCAGCTAAAGTTTCTGGACTTTTTTTTTCAAATGCAGCCTCATATAAAGCATATGACAGTAGTCAGTTAGGATAGAACTAAAATATCTGTTAGCACAGTGGAACCAGGTATTTGCGCATAGTGCAACTGGTGCACTGGCTTTAACTGTATAAATGTACTCCAGGTCAGTGTGGGGATCTGATCATCCAGGTTTGGGATGAATTCAGGTGTTGACCCCGGGTGCAGGAATTAGATTGTAATTCACCAAAGCCCATATTGCAACACAGTAAACCTGCCAGTATTTAAGGCGCTACAATGCCTTTGTTTTTATTTTAGCTATATAGAAACTGGAAAAAATGATACTTTCAATACAGTCTCATAAAGAAGACTAACATTTGATCGCTCGGCATCTGTTCTGGCATCACAGTGTGATTTTATTCTTTAGATGTCCTCTTCACTATTAAAAGCTTGGGTGGCATGCTGTCATCTAATATTTACCAAGGGATTTTTATCACAGTTGTTTCATCCTGGGAAGTATTTTAACATTTATGAAACATCACCATGCAAACACCATTGCAAGGGATCTAGAAATGGAAGCAAATGTCCTTGGTTTGACAAAGTTGTAGAAGCAGTACCTGTTGAGAGATGTTCTTTGGGCAAAATTACTATGTAAATAGCAATTTTGCCCACTTCTGCCTGCACAGGGGTTAGAGACTTGTTCTGAGGAATTTTAAGCCTTATTTCTAAGTTCAAGCTTTTACAAAATAGAGCAGATTTCAGTCTTCTGAAAAAGACACAGAAGTTGTAGCCTGAATAATCTGCAAACTTTTATTTAAGATGAAGTTTTTCTAAAAGAAATCAGGCCATGCTTCCTTATTTAGGAACTAACGTTAACAACAGCAATCACTAGTTGCCATTAAAAACAAAGAACTCTAAAATTCAGGTTTACTAGTAACTTCTAAATGCAATAATCTGACACCTTAGTGATGACAGATGTAAATCTTCACTTTCCTGGTCCTCACACCCAAGGATGACCAAGTACAAAATTAGTCCAACACAAAATTAGTTTCCTTATCTTACCAGATGATGAGGTGCTTTGTCTATATGTGTGCAAATTAAGTAAGGTAAAGGTAAAGGTTTCCTTTGACATTTTAGTCAGTCATGTTCGACTCTAGGGGGTGATGCTCATCCCCGTTTCCAAGCCGTAGAGCCAGCATTTGTCCGAAGACAGTTTCCGTTGTCACGTGGCCAGCGCGACTTAGACACGGAACGCTGTTACCTTCCCATCGAGATGGTACCTATTTATCTACTCGCATTTACATGCTTTCAAACTGCTAGGTTGGCGAGGAGCTGGGACAAAGCGACGGGAGCTCACTCCATCGCGTGGATTCAATCTTATGTCTGCTGGTCATCTGACCCTGCAGCACACAAAGGCTTCTGTGGTTTAGCCTGCAGCGCCACCACGTCCCACATGCGAATTAAGTAAAACTCAGCAAATAACAGCACAAAAATGTTTCACAGAAAATAATGAAAATTGTGTAAACTGACAATTACTGCTTTTTGTTATAGACAATTAAAGATTGTTTTCATATTTCTGAGCAATCAACCAGTTGTGTTGTGCTTGAGATCTCTCTCTCTCTCTCTCTCTCTCTCTCTCTCTCTCTCTGTGTGTGTTACTTTTTTTAAAAAAAGGATGCTGATGTTCAATGGCTGATTAAATGTTTCACCTGCTCCTGCATTTGTATTGTTTCCATGACCATACAGCCTTTTCCTGATTTTCACACAATACAAAGACTCTGATGAAAGGGATACAATATTCCTTATTTTGCTATCAGCTGGAGGTGAGGTGTAGTGTGAGTGTTGGAAACGTTGACGCAAGATGTCAAGTCAAGGCAGCCTATGTCAATGAGAACACAGAATTTAGAGGGTAGTTCTCAACACATTCTTCTATAGCTTGAGCTCTCCATTCTCTGAAAACATGTGAAAACATGCCTATATTTTGCATTAAGGATACCCAGCAAATTATTTTTGAGCTGAATACCAAGTTAGTGTCCTAATTTCCTTGTTATCCTAATAATTAATAATAATCTTTTAAATCAGCCTTTATATAATGGACTTTGAGTATATTGTAATTTGTGCTAATAAAACTTTCCAATTTAATGTCTGTAGCCTCACTAGCACTGGCATTCTAATTTAATAACCTCTGAATAGGCAATGAATTACTGGTTTTCTGCCCTTCCACCATGCAGTAAGACTGAACAGGTTCACAAAAAGCCACAAATGAAGTCCAAGAAAGATGAGGAAATTCATATTTCATCTCTTTCTAACAGATATAGATATACAGTGTGGTATAGTGGATAGAGTGATGGACTAGGAATCAAGTGACTTGGATCGAATCTACACTCAGACATAGAAACTCACTAGGGGTATGGATCTGGTGAAACCACTCCTTAAATATCGCACCTTGAAATCCCTAATAGAGTCACTATAAATCAGCTCCAGCTTGACAGCTCAGATATATATAATATATATACATCCACAATGTGATCTATGCCCAAAACTAGATCTAGATCATATACATATATATCATCTTACAGAAACCAAAATTTTACAGCAGTTGTTATTGTGTGGAGGAGGTGGTTGTCCCATTTATAATGAGTCTCATATTGAGTCAAACACATGCACAAACACTGGGAAATGATCCTGTTTAAGGAAGGGCACATCTGTATTACAGTGGACCCTCGACTTACAGATGGCTCGACTTACAGGCTTTCGAGTTACAGACTTCTCTGGCCGCAAAATTTAGGTTCGACTTGCAGCTGGGGAATCGACCTACAGACCAAAAAAAACCCAAAATGGAACAAAAATGGAACAAAAACAGCCAGTTACAGGATTAATCTGTTTTCAATGCATTGTAGGTCAATGGAGAGTCAACCTACAGACTTTTCGACCTGCAGCCACCATTCCAATATGGATTAATTCTGTAAGTAGAGGGTCCACTGTATATGACCTGAAATCCTAACTCTGACAGACTGATATCTGCACAGAAAAATAAATTATGATGTTCAGGGGTTATATGATGTAAACTCTGTAGACTAATTGATTTATTCCAGTGAATGAAAATTCCAAAAGGAAGAGTGTGGGCTTTTACAGTAATGGCTGAGAGACAGGGGAGGCAACATATGGAATGGAAAGATTCTTCCTTTTTTCCAGAACACACAAATATCACTACTCATCACCTTGATTTAGATGACAACATATTAAATGAAGAAATGGGCCTGGAGTTATTTTTGTGTGATATTCAAGGGGGTCTTAAGTCTGCAATTTCACCAATGGTGGGGGCATGGATCATATTATGTAGGCCCTATGCAGTGGTGGCAGAGGTGCACTACCCACAGGAGCTGGCCTGGGGTGAGGGAGATGGAACTCAGATTGAAGGTGACTTCAAGCAGGGGACCCAGTAGGGGTGTGCACCATCCTACCACACAGCATTGAATGCCTGCTGGTTTCGGCACTGGAATGGGGAAGAGGCAGGGGGTCCCCTGGAGCACAGATCATCTTGAGTCCTGAGGGTCATTCGGGCTGTATCCTTGGGGCGCTTCCAGATTTTACTGGAACTCAACAGTTAAGGTCTGTGTCTGGGGCAAGGCTGGCCCCAGGCACACAGCATGACTCCACCCTACATTAGGCCTCCTTTTGAAAGGGGGCTTTTGTGTTGATGTGTTAACATTCAACAAAGTGTTTTCCATGTTTAACCCATCTCCTGTGTTCAGCCTCATCACTCCCGGCTCAGCGGTCAATGGTATATGTCCATCTGTAAGACTGTTATAGAACCAAAATATTCCTTTTTCTTAATGCATAGGAACAGAAAACTAAACTTTTTTTTTACTAACTTCATGAAAAGACCTGAAGTATATGCTCAGAGAACCTTCAAAGACCATTATATCTTTCATGTCTCAAAACATATACATATCGCTAAGGGTTCTAATTATGACAGATGACATTTACAAATCAAAAGCGGAGGCAAAGAACAGGTTTAAGCCTTCATAGCCCCCACATTAAAGATGCATTTAGTCATAATAACAATAATTGTGGCAGAAAGGTCAAACTTCATAATAGCCTCCTTAACAAGGTGGAAAACGGGAAGTGGCTGGAATCTATAGCTCCCTCTCTGTTTTCCTCATAACACATGTCCTAAACTATTTAGCTCTAAAGCCAAGATGCAGTGTGCTTTGTTGATCTAAACTACTTTTTTGTCTGCGACACTGTATATAATAACTTTCTAAGATGCATTGGCCACTTTAAATTCAGACAGTCGGCAAATTGCATAGCACCATAGGGAAGTGTATATGAAAAAAAGCTATATCCCACAAACAAAACCATGGGCCTTCATATTCAGATACTCTCCATTGCATACGTGAGGAGGGGGAAAAACTGTATTGGCAGTGGCACAAATCTGACAAATAAAATATCAAGAAATGGAGAAAGGATATACAGAAGGAGAAGAGATGAAATGGTTATGAGCTCATTAACAATAATTATTTTGCAGGGTCACTTACTTTAAAATCTCAGAAGGCCAACGATGAATAATGAAAATATCGAGTTAACAAGCAACATATTTTAGAAATGTTACTGCCTGTTTTGTATGATGAAGTTGCAGGGAGGATGGAAGCACTAATTGCTCTGCTTTTCTAAGAAGCAAGCTATTTTAGTTTCACATTCTTGGCAAGAATATTGTACTACAACAAAAAATTAACATCTAAAAGCTTATTTTCATATGTTGAATGTAATAATATGCTTTGGGAAAGACAGACAAAAAGCCATCAGTTCAGCTTGTGGAAAAATGTCGGGTTGCACTGAGTGACTTGCATTTGTAAGTAGACTGAAGATGTCAAGAAGACAGGAGCTCTATTCAGAAGTCACATGGGGGTGGCCGTCTATGCTTTAATGAAAGACATACATCATGGAACAGCTTCTCTTTAATATAGGCTAGAGATGGGTGCTTCATGCTTCATACAGCTTCATACAAAGCATGAAGCATGGCACCACAGGTGGTGCTGAGTTCCATCTCCCTCCCAAGCTGACTGGTCCACTTGCCAAGCTCCACACACTGCTGGGGTCCTTTGGCAATGGTGCTCCAATCCAGGCAGAAGTCCAGCCAGCTTTTTCCTGCCTCCCCAGGCAGCCAACCACTCATCAACTGTGCAGGGAGACTCCCTGTCCCACCTCCTCACAGGACCTGGCCTGGGGTGAGGCAGATGGAACTCAGCACCATCTGTGGTGTCATGCCTCGTGACTAATATGAAACTGTACAAATGTCATGTTCCCAGGGGACTCAGCAGGCAAATGTCCAATAAGTCAATCCAAGGTCAGAAGTCCTGGAGATACAAAACAGATGCCAATTTGTCAAAGCCAAAACACAAACTGTAGTCAGAAGTCAGAGTCCGAAAGCCAAGGGTCAAGAGAGCAAGGTTCAAGATAAGCAGGAATGTGGTCATGAGCTAGGGAATTGACTTGTTGCTTCCACAAGCTTTCAAACCTTTGAGTAAAGTTATATAGCAGCAATAATAATCTAATTCCTAGAAACATTCCATCCTGTTAAAACTCTGGACTGGTCGACCTGTTGTTCCTATGAGAAGCATTAATGTGAGCCCCAGATCTCCATGTTGTCTCTGCCAAAGCTTATCTCTTACTCTGGCTAGTGGGGGAGGAGAACCTAGTGGTGATTCAGCTGTCTGTGATACTAATTGCCCAGCATTTTCCTCAGCTGTAATTAACCCGTCTGATTCCAGGTCTTCTTTGGCTGAACTCATGACAACGAAGCAGGAAGCATCCATCTCTAATATAGATTGTGTTATTTCACTGACCGTTGAAAGAGAGTTGCTGAAAACACAATTGAATCATATTTATGAAAGGGAGTACATGTGTTCTGTGTTTCTTTTGTGTTCCCTCTATGTGTGTGTGTCTGTGTATCTGTGATATTTTGGTGCCCTTTTAATCCACCTTTTTAATGTCAAATCAGAGCCTGAATACATAGGAATAAAATGTCAGGAATGCTATAGGTTTGGAGTGGGCTTGTTTGCACTTTTTTCTCATTGATCACAAGATGCAACAGGAAATGCTAATCAGATGGGAGTCCCACAGTCCCAAGACATAATTTTTCCTTCATGATAGTGACTGTCTACTTAAAAAAAATAGATTCTTTTGCTTGAGGTCAAGGTGTGTGATTACTTTGAACCAATGGAGAAAGGAAAGACCAGCCAAACACACAAAGCGCATTCCCACTTGACTCCTGCCTAACTAGGGAAAACAAGAACAGCATGCACACAAAAACACATTTGTACACACAAAAGCAGTGCCAGTACATATTTGTTTCTGCAAAGCCTCTCTCCCAAGGCACTTTTTAAAAAATAGTTTATCCCAGGTAAAGATGGGAAGAGATGCCCCCATCACCTCTGCCTACCTGGTCCTGCCTCCTCTGCCACCACAGCAGGCTGCCAAGGCCATCATCGAAGGCAGCAGCAGGCTCTTGCCAGCAAAACCAGGCCTGCTCAATAGGTGTATGTGCCTGCTGTCCAGCTGATAGGTGGGTGCATGCACAGAGGCCACGACTGGCTCTGAGAAACTCAGCCTGCAATGGGTGTGTGCACCCATTGCTCAGCTGATAGGCAGGCATATGTGCAGAGACAATGGGCCTGGCTTCCCTGCCAGGAGTTTGTCACTGCCTCTGAAGATTGCTCTGGTGTCTTGTGGCAGAGTCAGAGGAGACAGAGGCACCAAGATCAGGTAGGCAGCCACCGAGGATGAACCAAAAAAACTGTAAACCAGTCCATTTTTGGAGGGTTCTTGAGCGGTTGTGGTTTGTGGGTGGACATGAACCACAAACCATCAAGAACCACTGGTTTTCTAGTTTGTTTGTTTGTTTGTTTGTTTGTCTCTTTCTTTCTTTCTTTCTTTCTTTCTTTCTTTCTTTCTACAATATAACAAGCTGTCTCCAATGGCAAGATGAAGAAATGGAGTCATTGAGGGAGGAAAAGCCTTCTTACATAAGTTAGTTCCTTTGAGCTGTGCCTTCAGCTCCCCTTCTTATAGCATGCCAGTGGACTGGAGTGGAAACTCCACCTCTCAGGTCTGCCAGCCTGCAGCCCTGCCCTCCCTCTATTGTGTCAGCACAATCCAAATGTGCCAGCACAATCTAGCTGCATGGTGAGCTCCCAGGGGCCACATAGTGCTGCCATCTTGGTGACCTGGGAGGCACTGCAGGAGGACCTGGCCACAACAGCCCCCCCCCTCGGTCCTTTGGTCATTCCTTGGATTGTTTTTGCTGTAGGCTGTCCACCTGGTTTATGTGGGTGAAAGTTCTCATTGGTTGGGCACAGCATGGGATATGTCTCTCCTGTTATTCTTGTTTTCTTTTCTGCTTCTTGAATTATGCTTTACTGTTGTTGTTTTTAAACTGGTTGGTGAGTAAGTGAGGTATTTTTTGCTCTGAGTATAGGACTGGTGGGGGAGTATCTTCGCTAGAGGAACAGTGCATGGGCCAGATGATTATTTTTATTTCTCCTTTGTACGCTTGCCTGTTTTGGAAGTAGATTGATTTTCTGTTGCCTTGCCTCTGCTTTTCTGGAGTAGCTTTTAATTATTTTTCAGGGCTTATGGAGTGCCATAAATGTGGAAACATGAAATAAATATCCCAAAAGAGACTTTTCCTTTTGTGTAAAAGCAAAGGACAGGTATGTGAAAAATACACATACCTCGAAATAACCAAAATAAAAGAAATATGAAAAAATTTCACTGTGTGCATCCCTAGCTATATAAATATCTCTCAGCAATAGACTTAGAGAGGACTGCTTAAGATGTCCTTGCTCACAAGAAGTTCTTCTATGCACAAGGAAGAACATGGATGGTTCTTGCCTGCATGAAGAACCTCTTTGAGGATGCTTTACTTTCTATGCAGAGAAAGGAATAATGGAGGGTGAGATACTCCATTAAGATGGTTAGATACTCCTCTGGGTTGCCATTAAAATGGAGCCTACTTCTATTCAGTTGTTACGTAACAAAGCAATTCTTCCTTGACTACTGAGGAGCAGGCAGATTCGTAGGGAGACTTCCAAGGGCTTAATGGTTACCGACATATCTATCTAATGTGGTTCACTTGCCAAGAGAATTGCATGAATGAGTTTTTCTCATCTAGCAGAATAGGCAAATTCTGCAGCAGCACTTGGACTAGAGAAATTGGAGGAGGAAAGGGGTAGTGTAAATGGTAATATGTTGACAAAGCCATGCATTATATAAGACTGGTTGTCCAAGTATAAATGGACAGCAATACTGTGTTCCTAAACATTTCTGTCATGCAATTCATTTTATGCCAAGGGTTGGGTGGGCATCATATTGAAATATATCCAGAGGTAATATTCTGCTGTATGACAAATCATGTTTGTAGCTGAAATAATGCACAGCATATACAATGAGTTCTAGCCTCATGGTGGGATAACCTGCTAAAATCATGTTTGTTTTATCATTTAATAAGCAAGATCTCTACCCTTGATTGAGTGTTTCTATACCCAGAAAGTGCAAAACTGAATCCCCTGTTTAAAATGTGCCTTATCATGATGTAAACACATATTGCAAGTGTTCCACCTCACTGATCTTTGGAGAATGCCCTGTTATAATGGAATGGAGATTTGCTACTTTACGCTATAATAAATGCAAGTGCATCTTCCTGTATTTATTTGTTTGTAGATACATGTTGTTTTAAAAACAGTAGTTCTTGCTTACTTCTGTCAACTTATAATGGCTTCCTGAAACCCATTTTGTGTTGCGGTATAACATCTTCTTCCTCCCTTGTATCATTTTTCTGCCATTTCTTTTAGCAAATAACTGCAGAATAAATACTCAGAATAAATGTGGTCTATAGGACATATTTTAAAAATCAACATAATGTATATAGGAACTTACAGATGGATAGCCCTGTTAATATTTGCAGGAGGAACAATGACGCTTCAAAGTTATAATACATTTTGTTAATTTGTAAGGTGCCAGAAGACATCCTGCTCTTTATGAAGGAACTGTACAATCTATGGCACTATGTCTTTTTATATTAGAAATGTGGGTTGGATAAATACGTGTAAAGACTTACTAACTGATTTTAAAAATCACTTGTACTTCCCTGTAATTGTGTTTTGCTACCACTTTTATATGGCTTCTAACAAATTCAGTAGTTATTTTTAAATGTCTACCTCTTCTTCCTCTGAAGGAAATGATTACTACTATATACTTTACTTTTGAAGTTGTTTTGTCTTATAATTTAGAAGCTATGAAATATAAAGATGTTTATTTAACTAGGAGATATTTTGCAAACTGTGTCTGCACACACTCAGAAAATTTTTTAGAGTCAATACCCACACTTCTTGCCAATAGTTCTGGAAACTAATGAGCTTCATTCCAGTCGATGAGTTTATGGGCAAGATGGTAGTTTAGGGCTTCAGTGTTACCACAGGTATAAGGATCTTAAGACAAATACAGTAGGACCATGGTATCTGCAGGGGATCGGTTCCAAGCCATCCCATGAATGTTGGAAATAGTGGATAAATGCAGAACTTTCTTCCAGTTTCTTTGGTGTCCATCCATGGTTGAGAGACAGAACCCTGGTCCAGTCTTGCTAAAGGACCGTGTTTCCTACCCTCCTGTTCACAAGTGGGACTTTCCTGAAACCAGCAACTGCTACCTCTCCCTTGTCACTCCCTCCACAACTGTGGTTTCTCCATTTCACCAAAAGCTGCTTTTCTTGGAGAAGTCAGACCATGGGTGCATTTCCCTCAAGCCGCCTGTAAATAGCATAGCCTCTGGTTCCACCTAGTGGCCAGTTCTGCTAATACAACTTGGGAATGTGTATTTCTGGGTTTGTTTGTTTGTTTTTAAATTCAAACAGTGAATAAGTAAAATTGAGGGTACTGATCCCATGGATATGAAGATCCTACTGTACACACAGAGTACAGCCAGCAATAGGGAGAGAAACGAAGCAGAGAGAGAGAGAGAGGGGGGGGAGCCATGGAGAGGCTGAAAGATGTCAAAGGGGTGTGGAGAGAAAGAAAATGAGAGGGGAGCAACAGGAGAAGGGAGATACAGAAAGAAGGGAGAGGGACACAGAAAAAAAAGAGAGAGAGGAGCTACACTGCACAAAGAGAAAGAATAGGCCCATAAAGAGTGAAGGAGGGAGCTACAGATATAAAGCTCTCACCACCATCTCAGCTGATCTAATTTCAAGACAATAGGATATTGAGATCTGGAGAGTGTTGTTTGGCAGAGTCACAACTGATGACAAGAAAGTTAAAGTTCTCTGCATCTTCATTTCCAACAAGAAACATCTTGGAGAAAGACAAGGAACCAAGCAGAAAGCAGAAAGAATTTAGCAGTTCTGAACAGAAAAGTGTTTCATTTCTTCAGCTCCCTCTTCCATGGATTTTCTCATTGTCTTTACCTGATGCCTTGTTTCTGATATAATTCATCATGAAAGAAAGTCCCTTATCAAACATTGTATTTTTTACACATTAGCTACAAGTAATTTGGAGTACTTTTAAATAAATATAAGATTCCCTTCCTTTCCTCCTTTCCTCTTCTTTTATTTCCTGAGGTACAGACTTAACTATTTTATTGTTAAACATTTTCTTCATTTCCTACTTTGATTAATTTTCTATCTGAATTCCACCAGAGTGTAAATCCTTGAATCTGTGATCATCTAAAATTACAGAGGTAAATACCTGTATCTGTATTTTGCCTTTGTCGAGTTTCTTGAATCTCTTGGATCTTCCTACATTTCCTCCTTATCTCAGGTTTCAAGACTCTCTCTCTCTCTGTGTGTAAAATTACTTCTGAAAACCATCTGAATGTTACAAGCCAATGGCCTGTGATACTGCACATACTTTCTTCCTGTTCACTTCACTGTCATCCTAACACCCACAAGAAGATCAAGCCAGCAGCATATGGCACTGCATGAGGTGGTTCTGGAACCACATGACAATCCTCCACCGTTTAGTGAGGCCACAGCCCTATAGCCATAACAACAACTAGAAGTTACAGCCATACTGCTAAAGAAGTGAAATTACACCTTACCAAACTATAAAATACCACAGTTATACTTTTATTACCAGGAAAATGATCTGCAGATCTTATCCTTTCAGACCAGTTGCCTGAACCAATATGCAAGGATCTACTGCATTGTATACAGTACTTTTTCATGATAGTCTAGGGCTTTGCATTAACACTGTGACAACATGGACCAACTCCAGTTATTAGTGCTAATAGCTTGTCCCAAGCCCCAAAGGTGTAAAAGACTGGTAATAGTGTCGCTTTATGAGACTATATTTAGGTCACTCTGCCCATATACTTCATTCCTTGAGATGCCTCAGTTAGAAGTACTTTGTGAATAATTAATTTAGAACCTTCCTATTGCAATGCAGTAATAGTCAACAAATCAATGCTGCCAACAGAAATTTAATTGCCAATTAATGGTCCACATCTTCTGCTAATAACACCAGTGGTTAGTTTCTGAGGGACAAGTTGAAATGACAACCAGAATTCAATGTGTTGTAGTAAACAGTTGCTCCTTCTCACTCTATAGGAGGAGGAGATAAGGAGATAATGATAAGAGAAACAGTGGTTGTCATTCCATTTCCTAAGTGCCACTCCATTAAAATATTTAAGGGAGAGGGTAATATTAGTCTCTGAGAATATTGCTGCTGTGGCCAAAAATATACAAGTTTAAAAGTTCATGGTCTAAAGACTAATGTGAGAAAAGCCAGTGCCTATTGGTGCCATGGCAATCTCCATCCCCAGGGACCCATCCTATTATTTCTCTGCAAAGCAAAGTGTTCTGTAACCCACCCTCCAGCCTGTGTTCACACACAGAGTGGAATAAATAACAGTCACTAAACAATTTTGTTTGTCAATACCACCACCCATTAAACACCCTGAGAGAAATGGGCAGAAGCAAAACTATTTCTATAGTTGAAATTTCATATGCTTCAAATAAATTAACCTCCTTATGCCCATGAAGAAGTATGCTGTGGCAGAAAACCTGGTCAGGGTCTGGTCAGTTCGTAGGCAGTCTGATTCTTTTTATGTAGATATAATCATCCCAGAGTTTGGAAGAGCTGACTGGAGGATTCTGGACTGTGGAGTACATAAAGTGACTTTCAGAAGCTATGAACCATCCTCCTATTTACCAGGTAAGCCAATATGGTCTCATGGACCCATATTCTTTTTTCCCATTTATTTTGAAAAACTTTTATATATTGTCTTTTGGCCCACAAAAGTGTCCCCAAGGCAGTTTTGTGCTAAGCTATTGCACTGTGTTATATGATGAACGATGTATACCTGGATCACAATAGTTGCGGTATGAAGCCACCCCAAGATAACAGTGAAAAATTAACCATTTAAAGGAAATTGATAAGCACGGACACAATCTCAAAGTTATTAAGTAACCATAATAAAGACTAGCACACCAAAGCACACACCTGTTTTTGCTGCATTCAAATGGACTCATGTAAGTAAGAAGTAAAAGCAATAACTTGCTTTTCCATTTTCCATTTATTTTATATGGGAACAGCAGGTAGAGATGGAGCTATAAAATACACCTTCTGCAGTTATCACTAAAGAGATGTGTGTAAGCAAGACAGAGCAACAATAGGAATAAAGAGATCAAAAAATCCTGGTAGGTCTTACAGAATAATCTCAAGAAGAGAGAAGCATTATTTATTGAAACTAAGTATTTTTAAAAAACTGCTAGAAATTCTCCCTTTTTTTGCATAGTTGTTCATTCTCATATTTCCTGCTTATCTCTCCACCAGAGATGTGAGTACTGTTACAACTCCATTCCTATCTCTAACTTGGATAAGACAATGAGGGGAAGATTTATCGCACACTTCCCACAGCAGCCTGTCGATCTGTAGTTCCAGGATGAGTTCCAGTTATTCACGGAGACAGTCTGAGTGCTTCAGTGGATTGAGTCACAACATTCCTTAATTTATGGAAATAAACTATTAAAAAAATCAAAACCCGGAGGTTGGAGCAGGATTTCTTGACTGCTTCAATGAGACCCCAGAACAGTGGTTTAGGGGTGAGTTTCAGAAATGCTTTGGAAAACATATGAGGTGATGAAAACATGGGTGTGGACACACTGCATACCTTCAAGTGTGTGGAGCAGCCCACACACAATAGCTACCAAACTTGAGGCCTATCAACCACTGTGAAAAATTCATTGGAGTGAGAGCTTTATAGACAATGCAGTGTATTCTTCTGTGCCAGGAGATGGCACTCACTGTATTAAACAGTTGCATGTGTTCCAGAGATATGTTATTTGAAGTTGTTTCTCAAACCAGTCTTGTAAAAATCCATTGTGAATGAGTCTCTAATCTAGGAAAATAAGCAGGACAGCAGAGAGAAAAAGAAAGAAGAAAGGTGGTAAAAGAAAGGAGGAAGGGAAACCCAATGTCTAACAAAATAGTAATTTCAAACTTGCATAGTATGTAAAACTAAAGAACTGTATCTTGAATGAAGTAAATACTATTCCTGGATCATTTATTAAAATCCCTGGGTTTTTTATTAAACAATAGGGCATATTTCTAGTGAGTAATAGTTCCCATTCCTGGTTATTTTGCAGAATGTGCTTGAATTATTTTCTATATTCTCCAGAAATGTGGTAAGTGCAGAAAATCAATGCCATAAATAGTGCTTTCAATGTGTACTTCACCTTAAAGGGCAACAATAAGGAGATTCTTGGCCATTATACCTGGCTTCAAATTGATCTTGAGCAGAAGGACTGTTTGAATCTGAGGAGAAATGACAGACTCGTTTGAAAACTCAAGGAGAAGGGCTATCCAAAACAGAATATCACATGCAGAGAACATGTAACCATAGCAAAATTGTCAAGTCTACCAACTTTTTAATAATCACTGGGTAATGAATAGTGAACTGATGGATCCACAGAAAGTTTCTTTTTATTATTAATAATTTAAGTATTAGTCCTCTGTGCTTAACCCCTTCTGGGCAGAAGAGTATATCCTGCTAATGCTGGGCTATTTTTTTTTCAAGAAATTTAACTCCATTACAGTATTTTATTTTATTTTGCACTCCCTGATTCTTTATGCAGTTCATATGTTCTATAATCCTGGTCTTGAGCATCCCAAAATAACCCTTTTGACATGTACTCTATTTCATGAAGAACTCTTTGAGAAGTGCAATTAAACAAGTTTTTTTATGTTTGAAAACTCCACCAACCATAAATATTGATTTTCCATTTTCCTTCTGGGATTGACCTTACACTTTGATGCTTTCCTTTGAAGCCTCTGTGTTTACCTTGAGATAATGGGTGATTTCTAGCTTCCCTTTCTCAGCTTTCGGTTTTCTAAGATAAATTCACAATACCCTCCACCTCACACACAATGTTTGAGGCATGTATGGGGGAGTTGCAGGCTGTCTCTACCCCTGTATTGATGACACAGTTTCCTCCACATGCTGTTAACCATCTCCTTATTATTCACATGTTCAGAAAATATGGAAAGGATTTTCTACGTGTGCTTAAACACAGATTTGAGGAGGAACTGTGTCCAAATTGGATTCCACATCAGAAGAAGGAACAGTATGCTTGTCTATCAGTATGTACTTAGATCCCTTTACAACACTATCTGATGGCAGGAAAACATTTCCATTGCAGGTGTTAAGTGGCAGGAACATGGCTGTTGCAGCAACAGGGCTAACTTAATGCACACCAAAATTTTGTGTAATCAAGTGCAAGGGTGGGTGATACCTTTTACTGGACCACAATATGATCTTCATTGCACTAGGATTCTGTGTATGCCTAGGTGTGAATGTGGAATGGATGACAGATTCTCTTGTGCAGACTATAAATGGATAGGTCGAAGCAGGATGAGGGACTATGTTTCCCTCCTCTGCAGTTTTCTACTTCCTGTAATTTTTTAAAAATGCCTGCTGATGACTTTTTTTAACGGAACAATATTTGTTCCTTCCTGTGGATGGATGTGCATGTTTCAGAATGGGGGGGGGGTACAAAATGTACAGCACACTGATCTGGGCAAGGAGTGAGCAGGCATGCTTAGTCAAGAGAGCCAACTGACCTGAGGGATGCTAAGGGGATATCATTCATACCCCGAACACATGACTTTCCTGAGCACATCATCCTGGTGGGAGGAAGGAAGGGAGCAGGCAACCAAGCTATTAAGAGCTTTGCTTGCACACGGAATGTCCACCATATTCCCTAAGTTGATGGGACTGTGTAGTTCCCCAAACCCAAGCCAGGCCCCTTTGTTTTCATCAGTCCTCCTCATTTTCTTAATCCTGAAACATACAAATGTCCACAGTAACCCAAGGGGGAAAAAAATCAGTTCAAGCTACCTCCAAGTCAGCTTGGTCCTGACTTGTACACCAAATATTTGAATGCAAATCGGATGAGATGGTATTCACACACCTTATTGCTCTTGGCATGCACACGCGTATGTGGACACACTCACACGTACACACAAAGATGTGTGCTGGTGCATTGCTATGATGGCTAATAGATCCCAAGTTTCAGTGTTAATAGGACTGGCTTCTGCATGTGGTGTTAAGCTTTTGATAAATGATATAGCTTATGTTAGTTGATACGTTGTAGATGGTTACCCATACTTCCCCCAAATCACAGTAATTTGTATCTATGGAATTTCTGGCATGGACAGTCCTATTTGGAGAGACTCACTCTTACGCTATATATCAGTGGCAAGTATTGTTTTTAGTTGATGTATGAATGTATAACATTTTAATGATATAATAATAGGATAAAAAAGTATTGCATATGTCTTTTAAATCACAGCCTTGGGCTGAAAACCAATTTGTTCCAAGGGAGTGTTTACAAGTCACAATGCTTACAGACATTTCAATAAGCTGCTAGAGAAATGCTGTCTTTAACAATTGACTATTTAAAGTAAAGGGTCACTAGGAAAATGATTGAAGATGTCTATAGGACAAAGACTGCTCAAGCATGAAGCCATGGATCCAGAAATTAAATTAGCACTTCACTGCAAATTCTTTAAGGAGATTATCTATCCATATTGGTCTGCTGTGACTACTACTTATCCCTCCGTATATATTTTCAGAGAGCTAAGCCCAACAGGATGCTGTCTGAGTGAAAATTACTACCAATGTTGCAAATAACTGGACTGTGGAAGTGCACAACTGTGTTGTGCTCCTAAATGTGGTTGTCCCATGCTCTCTTTGCACCCATGGGCTGCAACTGTCTGGCTGAAATCCTACATTGCCTTTAGCAAAGAAGAAGAAGGCAGTGAGGGCACTATGGTAGCTGCTTGTGGCATAAATGGAAGGGTGCCTGCAAGGTGAGGACTTTTTTTAAAAAAAAATGTATTTACTTGACTTTTACAGGGAAAAACAAATGAGTGTTTGACCAACTAAGCTGGTAAGGAAGAGAGCAAGAGGCACAGGCAGAGGCAGAGATGCCGGTGCAGAGAAATGAGATCTCGACAGGAAGGGCAGGCGCACAAGAGCGCATCCATGAGCTCTTGCCAGGTGGAGGACGGAACAGAGTTCTGTCTGCAGTTACTTCCAAGAACCTCCTCCCTGCCTTCTTATCCCCCTGGTGTGTGTAAAATAGTAGTTCATTTCAAAAGCTGACATTCCCTCACCTACTTTTTTCTCTTCTGCACTCCTCTGTCCGGGCAGAGATATAATTCTCACAAGAGGCAGGGCCTGCCTTTGCCCCATGTTGGCATACTTCTCTTTGTTATTCCACACTGCAAACACTCAGAAAGGGATGGTTTGCTTCTAGTTGAATGGAGGGGAGGGGGGAATGACATTTTGCTTGTTTACATCTGTAGTATTGGACACCTCCTTGCATGTGGTCGTAGAAAAACTCTCTAAAATATTTGCTGAATCAGGAGCACAGCTAATGGAAAATTCAGTTGTTTTGGACATAATGGAAACCAGTCACCCTGACTGAAATTAAGACCCTAATCTCTTGTCAGAAAATCGGAAAGCCCCCCAGGATCAGATAAAATTCCATCCAAAGTTTTGAAGGCTAATGTAGACTGGTGCCGTCCCTTTCTTAACACACCTGTTTACACATGTCAACAACATTGGCCAGCTTCCCCTGACATGACTAGAGGCTTCCGTGATACCAGTCTTTGGAAAAGAGGAAATTATGTGCCAATTATAATCAACTTGCCAGCTGGACCAAGTAAGAGAATATTTTGGGGATTGAACAGGCAAGGTTCAGGAAGGGCCACTCAGCCCTTGACCACTGTTTACCTAGCCACCCTTGACCACTGTTTACCTAGTCACCTAGCTGAGAAGTATATGAGCTCCTATGGGAATGGGTTGTTTGTAACCTTTATAGACTTGAAATCAGCTTTTGACTCAGTTCCAAGGAATAAATTATGGGATAAACTGTATCTTTCATAGAAGACTTAGAAGTCACACCATTCCATTGGCCCTAAAATTCAGTATCCCATTGACCCAGTGGAATCAGATTAGAAAAAAACCTAAGCGCCTTCGTCTTTCTAAAAACAAAATCAATCAAAACTAACTAACAACTGTAACCAAATGTGCAGGTCCTCTTTGTTTCCACAGAAAGTAGCCATCTGTGGTGCAGGCCCATTAACCCGTCCTGGTTTTGCACAGCCTTCCACAAGAAACCCTGCCTGGAGCAATCACTTTACACAAAAAAATGCGGTGACCTGCTACATCTTGCAGTTTCCTCAACAGAAGCGAAAGGAACCCTAAGGTCCATTGGCACTACTTGAAAAGTCTGTGTGAATGCTCTGCCCTGTGATTTGGCAACCATTCCAACAATGAGCTGAGAAACTCAAACACATCACCAGGGATGGAGCACACTATTGGCCTTGCCCAGACATATAGTATAGTCCTCAAACAACGTCTACCATACCTTTCACTGATTATCAGTTATTGCCGTAGTACATGATCCTAAAACCAAAATTAACTCGATCCTTCAGAATATCAAGATGATTATCTGGATATAAAAGCAACCCATTACTAGTGTTGGCAGGGTAATTGGACTGGGGCCCTTGTGAAGCAGCAGCCAAGTTGGATGACTACCACTTGGGACCGCCACCATTGCTGTGGCCCCCTGGTCCAGGGCAATCCCTAAGACATGTGGCTGGACCATGAGATGCTCCACATATCCAGCATTGGTGACGGAACCTGCACAGTTTTGGCTTCAGCCCCCCTAACCCTAATCCCAGGCGGGTTGACCAACCGGCCCACCAATAGCCAGGAAAAGACGGAAGGCGCCTACTTCCAGGGATCGTGCAGCCTGCCCAATGCCACCTATGTGGCTTTACATGCATTATGCACTGCGAGGTATGTAACCGACAGCCATTCTAGGCTAAATTCCCCCAAGGCCACATCCCTTCTAATGTGTGTGTGAATATGGTTGCTACCTCACTTGCAACTGGCAGCGCTAGTACTAGCATTGTTGGAAGGTACCTCTTACTCCTGTCTACCAAAGCCCGCTGTGGCACAGTCAAAATCTGGCTGCCATGGTATATGGCCTGATGCCGTCTCCAAGGGCGGATCATCTTAATAGATCCCCCACCCTTGCAGAGGGGAGAAGAAGCTAATAGACTAAATTTGACCAGGAAGTGGTCTGACCATGACAATGGGGTCACAACCAGCCCTTCCACATCCAAACCAAAGTCTTCCATTCCCATTGAGAAAACCAGGTCCAAGGTATGGCCCTTCTCATGCATCAGGCCGATGACATTTTGAGACAGCCCCATGGTTGTCATGGCAGCCATGAAATCCTGAACTGCCCCAGTCAAGGCAGCCTCGGCATGGATGTTGAGGTCCCCCAGCACCAACAGCCTGGGAGTCCTCAACACCAGGTCCGAGACTACCTCCGTCAGCTCAGGCAGGGAGACTGTTGGTATGCAGTGGTACACCAACAGAACCCCCAATCTGTCTCGTAAGCCTAACACACAATACAGGCCCTCAAGACCGCCTCTCAAAGGGATAGGAAATCTGGTCAAGGAGATAGAACTCCTATAGACTATAGCAACTCCCCTCCCCAACCGTCCGAGCGACATTGGTGCTGGACCGAGTACCCAGGTGGACACAGCTGGGGGAGGGGAACACCACCCTCCTCTCCCACCCAGGAGAGGATGCATGCCAGTAATGCATGCCAGGTCAGCACCCTCATCCAGAATTACATCATGGATGAGGGCAGTCTTATTTTGTACCAACCTGGCATTCATCAGCAGCACCGTGTGGCTTGAGGGTTTGCTGGTATGGGCACCTGATACCATCTGGTTGGGGGTAGGACTAGAAGAGGAGATAGATGTAATTTTATTATTTTGTTCTTACCGTACTGTTTTAATTTGGGCTTGTGACCACATAATAATGTATAACTGCCTCCACTTGTGGAAGAAGACATTCACACCTCTCCATCCTCACTGTGGTTGACCTCAAGCCCTCAAAAATACAGTGGGTGGGAAGGCATCTAAAGTGTGTAGGCATATTTTGAGGTAGAAATTATGTGAGAAAGAAAAGAAACAGAATATTATGAATAACAGACAATTCCACTTGAAAAACCATAAGTAATTCCATCATAAGAGTTGAACACGACACTTAAAATGACTGTCATATCCATGAGGGAGTTTGATAAATAATGAGAAAATGTACATACTTCCTAGTCTGAGAAATGCAATATTTTAATACTTGCATTAGGGATATCAATGAAAACTGAAAT